>NC_135074.1:12960000-13260000 GCF_051107435.1 Chaetodon auriga | reverse complement strand
AGGCTTAATGGATGCAAGAGGAGGCTGAGTTTTAGACTGGCAGATAAAGACATGATTAAGACGTATCCATCTTGGCAGATTGGCGTGACAGCAAAATTAGAGTTTCAGCCGGCTGTGCCTATGAATTTAAAATTTGTTGGTCGAGCTGTTAATCAGTGCTTTTCTCTAAATGCCTTTTTACTTAAGTAATGCCCTCAGCATGCAGCAGGCTATGGCCATTAAAGAAAATGCATTGGGGCAGAATTTGTTCACTGAAGGGAGTAGTAAGATTGACATTTGAAATGTTTGTTTGCATCACTGAAGCTGGTGTGTTGTTGGTTTATCATCTGTTTTCATGGAGTGATTGTGCCTTTATTTGTACAGTGTGGTCCAGTGAGACCAAACTGTCCTGTAATATGTAAGAAAAGCGAAAGCAGAGATGCTCTGTGTCGCTATTACAAATACAGACGAGATAGATAGAAGACAAACAGACATTAGAACATACAGAGCTTCAGCTGAAGTGGGGCAGCAATGCATCCAGCAATCAAACTGAGAGAAGTTGTAGTACTGTTGTGAGTAACTGTGGTCCTGCTACTACTGCAGGCAGCGTTATGAGTGCTAATTACACTAGTAGTAGCATTAATACCAGTAGCAGTGCCTATAGAAACCTATCAGAGACGTTTCTAATGCTAATGCTATTAGTAAACACCTGCGTGGTATTATAATAAACGTCTACAAATTTAACCATTGCAGTTAGTCACTGTGGCCAATGGTTATATTCATCCATGCTGCAGTTCCAGAAGGACTTTGATTCAGTATTAGTTTGCCATAATGTTTTTGTGTTTTTGCCCAGTCTGGAAGGCAATAAAGTTTCTTCTGTTTCTGCAGGAAAAGATGAAGAGTAAGAACAAGCTGGTGCCACGGCTCCTGGGGATCACCAAAGAGTCTGTGATGAGAGTGGATGAGAGGACCAAAGACGTGGTTCAGGAGTGGCCTCTTACCACCGTGAAGAGGTGGGCGGCGTCACCCAAGAGCTTCACCCTGGTGAGACACACATACAGAAAATATCTGACTCCACACTGATGCAGGCTTACTCCAGGATTTATCACAGAAGCACCCGCTGTGAATATTTTTCACAAGGTTTTGATACTGCCGGCTTTTAGTCATTCTGTCCACACTGAGCATTATATCCCGAGTAGTAAATAAGACCGACAGGCTCAGAGTGAGCCCGACCGTTCCCTGCAGTGGCCATTAAACAATCACTGTAGTGCTCAGTCTGCCTGTCCTTTCATTCCCTCATGCACTTCAGTTATTGAACAGACTCTTTTGTCTTCCCTGTCAATATCCGTGCTTTGTGTCAGCACATGGAGTCAATGAGCAACACGGATTTAATCTTGCAGATCTGGTCGAGGCGCTGTCTCTGTTAAATTAATAACACACTCTCTCCGTCTTGTTAATTCAGCGGAGTGCTTTGTGGTTTAGGATGTGCGTTTCTGTGATGCTGGGATTTGAAATGGATTCAAAGGTTTTTGGTTTGTTTTTCGCTTGTTGAAGGAGTCCTATATTTTGATCTGCTCTGATTTGCCCATACACCTCACTTTTCACTCTTTACGAGAAAAAATGCGCCTTTTTCTGCTCCTTTCCCTACATAAACTCTGCTCCAAGATGTTTTTGGCCTAATCTGACTCTGTATGTTGGAGTAGTTTGATGTCAGCCAACACAATGTGTAGTATACATCTGAAACTAGTTTGTGTGTGTGTGTGTGTGTGTGTGTGTGTGTAGGACTTTGGGGAGTACCAGGAGAGCTACTACTCAGTTCAAACCACTGAAGGGGAACAGATCTCTCAGCTCATTGCTGGTTACATCGACATCATCCTCAAAAAGGTGAGGCATTCCTCTCTGGAGACGCAGATGAATCATGATGAATCAATATCCTCCTGTGGCAGATTAAGTCTCAGATCTGTTGATGTACTCAAGCTGCAGTGAGATAAAAAGAAGTGCAGGACAGCTGGGCTCATGTGGCACACTGTAAGATGTCACCATGCTGTTTAGAGCAGCTCAAGTGGATGCATATTAAGAGTGGAATAAGCGTTATTAGCATATTTGGGTCTCCAGTCTTAGTTTAGGAATTTGACACAGACGTGGAATTTCTCAGCCTACTTCCTTCACAATACTGAAAATATGCCTTTGCACACCTGAAAGTGTGACAGGTGTGTTGAGTGGCAGTGCAGCTTCAAAGTGAAAAACTCCCACACACTGATTTGCTTATTGCTGCTTTATTTCATATGTATTTTATATGACATTTAAGGTTAAATCTTCAGCTGCTGCATCCAAAGCCTAAAAATAGAATTAACTATGCGTCCATCTCAGACCAGTTTCCTACTTTGAGTCACTTGATGAATTTGTGGCCAGATTTTCTTTATGTGAAATTAAATCTGACATTCAGAAAAGCAGGAATAGCTTCTCTGAAACCACCGCTGGCTTCTTTTGAAACTGAGTTTTGATGCACTTGTCTGTCTCCTGCAGAAACAAAGCAAGGATCGCTTTGGATTAGAAGGCGATGAAGAGTCAACCATGCTTGAGGAATCCGTATCCCCAAAAAAGTATGTAAATTAGTAACATGTAATTAGGAATAAATGCTGTATCAGCTGTGTCAAGCGATGAACTCCGCAGCTCTCCCTGGAATCAATTGTAATGATTGAATTTGTCTAATATTTTGGTTCATGACCTGCAAAACAAGTGACACTCCTGTCAGCTCTTAATGGTGCTTTGTTTAGTGTTAATTAGCAAATGTTAGCATGCTAACACACTAAACTGAGACCGCAAAGATTAATGCTAGCATGCTAACACTCAACAAAGATGGTATACATTAATGCTAGCATGCTAACACTCAACGAAGATGGTAAACATTAATGCTAGCATGCTAACACTCAACAAAGATGGTAAACATTAATGCTAGCATGCTAACACACAACGAAGATGGCAAACATTAATGTTAGCATGCTAACACACCAAACTAAAAAGGTAAACATTGTACTTGCTAAACATCAGGATTTTAGCAAAGCCATTTAAGCATGTTAGCAGGTAGCTCAAAACATTGTGTGTACAGGCTCACAGAGCTGTTAGCATAGCTGTAGTCTTACTCTTGTTGAAACTAGATGACAAGCAGTGCTTCTTGTCACTGTTGCAGACGGTTGCCATTCTTCCATCAGTAGAAAACAACATACTTACGTAGAGAAAGCTATGCAAAAGCAACAAAGTTTAAGTAAAGCTGCTGCATGACAAACTTGTCGTTCTATAAATTAATTCCTCCAGTATCTCCCATATGGTCCCAGCAGTGCTTTATTGTGTTATAGTCCAGCATCAACTGTTGTTATTGCATATTATTCTTGCAAAACACAATATCAGGCCGAGTCCTTTTTTCAATTTCCTTCAAACCACCACCCTCAACCGCAGCTCACACATCCATCTTCCGGGACCTCATTTCCCCACATGAACACCTCCTTAGCTAGATGTTATCCTGAGTGATAATCATTATGTGAGGAAATTTTGCTGCACTGGACAAGCGAAGGCTCTATCTGAACATTTCCTGATTAGATGTGTATTATCTCATTTATCCACAGTGGACTGTCAGTGAACAGTAACTGAAGCCCTTTTTTCCTGTCTGGCTTCAATTGATATTACGTTCCTTCTTTCATCTGAGAGAGCATTTGCTGCAATTGTTAATTTATTTTTTCCCCCTTTTGTTTTATCTGGGCTTGTATGCACGGCCGAAGGCAAAAGTCTTTAATACTGCAAACACACAGCAAGCCAAACTCTGGAAGGCTTTATCTAAAAAGAAACAAAACAGAGCTTTGTCTTCCAGAAGTACACAGTGGGAAGACTCTGCAGTGTCAGTCTTCTTTGTGTCAGTGGCCCTCTGTCACAAATGAACACAATCGCGCTGCCTGCCGTTAAATCTCTCCTATAAACACACTCGCACACAAAGCCGAGAAACAGAAACATGTTCTCTTTTTTGGTCTTCTTTTTAGTCACTTTTCCCCTTCTTTGTCGTACTGTCTTAATGTGTATGCAGCCGTTCCAGCTTGTCCCTGATATATAACTACTGTACAGCTGCATTTTGCACTGTCATTTGTCCTCTGTATTAAGTTGATGGTGTATTTCTAGATGCATCTGTATGTCATGTTTGTGTGTGTATGTCCAAGTAGGCATTTAGTCTGGTCTTAGTTTTTAAGTAATATTATTTTGTTTGATTTTGCCTTAAATTACTCATTTTTCACATGTCTGACTGGAGGCAGTGCACAGCTTGGTCCTGTCCTTACCTTGAAACGTGCTTTGTCTCTTTGTGTAGTGTTTTATTTCTAGTCTTGAAATGGAAGTATTTTGTGCCAAGACGGGAGGAGTGGTGCAAACTGGTGGGAGTGTCATTCAAATGAGGCAGTGCAAAGGGAGTTCTTGTGATTTTGGTGGAAACGAGGTCTCTGATGTTAAGATGAGATGAGACGTTAAACAGAACCAGGTCTTTTTTCAGTGCAAAGTTATTGAGCTAAAAAATGAATGATTCTGTCCATACTGCCCCACAAAGACAGAGAGCAGTAACTAAAGGCGGGTTAGCCAAACCCAAAGTGATGAATTGTTAATTTCATTTAATTTTCTTAAGAAGATTATTTCACACTCTGCCTGTGTTGTTTTCAATCATGGCAAAACAAATGTGTAAAAATCACATTTTGGTCTCAACTCTAATTTTTATCAAAAGTGTACTGAATGTGTTTTGGCTGTGTAGTGTTGAATAGCTCAGTGCAGCGCTCACAGAGTAATCATGAATATTGGAAAGGTTCACGTTGTTCTCATTCCCACGAGCGCTCTCTTTCTTTTGGTTATTATGTAGAATACCGTGTTGCAAAAAAAAAACAGGCAACACTGAATGGAAACTTTACATGACAATGTCTTTATCCTCACAAATGTTCTTCTTTGAAATCTTCATGTCTGTCTTTGGGTGCAGATTTGTAAGGTGTTCTATTTGCATCCAACCACTCTGCATCCAGGCAACCATGTTATTTTCCTACATGAGAACTTGTTCTGGTCCCTTCTCTGTGTTTCTTTTCCTCATGCTCTGCTGTGTCTGGCACGTAATTTGAGTGGCTGGCAGGATAATGATTAATCAATTTGGTGATAAAGGCTGCTGCGTCTATATGAGCAAAATTAGCCGGCATGCTTAGTAAACTCAATTCTCTGCCGTTGCATCATTTAGATAGGTCCCCGTGACTCTCAGGCTTTATCAACCAAACACACATTAGCTGAGATTTTCTCTGCTTGAGTTGAAAACAGTGACAGTGTGATTTGAATCTTAAGTATTGTAAATATATGACAGATTTACTCTCTAAAAGAAAACTTGAGAATTGTTTTCATGCTGTGTGTATCATTCTACTTTAACTTAAGACAGGACGTCATTTGAAAAACACACCGTTTTAGCATTGAACATTTCCATATCGCTGCCTGTTTGTGTACCTGCAGGTCCACCATCCTTCAGCAGCAGTTTAACCGTGTGGGCCGGGTGGAGCATGGCTCAGTGGCGCTGCCAGGGGTGATCCGCTCTGGCTCCATTGGCACAGAATCACTCAGCATGGGCACCATGCCATCTGCTCAACAGCAGATCACAATGGGTCAGATGCACCGTGGACACATGCCACCTCTGGTAAGAACAGCAAAATGACTCTCAGTGTGATGTTTGTGTGTTTTCCTCTCACTGAAGTCCGTTAAAGGTGTAAGTCAGTCATGCACGAGTTTGTTCTAAGTGGGCGGATGTATCATCAACCTCCACTCTCGCCCTCACTCCTCATGGCGATCGTTCTGTGTCTGTAGAGTTCAGCACAGCAGGCTCTGATGGGAACCATCAACACCAGTATGCAAGCTGTGCAGAAGGCACAGATTGACCTCGGGGAGGTCGACAACCTGCCACCACTGGGACAGGACATGGTACTGTACAGTGCACACATGTGTCTAGAAATAACATAAAGCCCCCACATACTCATACTCCTTACACACATTATGATCTTGTGAAACAGCCATAAAACAATACCCCAGTAAATAAAACGATACTTTTCACTGTGCACAGTGTTAAGTCATGGCACTGTCTGCAGATTGCTTGCATTTTCTGCATGAAAAGTAACGTGCTTTGTTGTGGTCTACGTCTGTGTACCAAGGCGTCCAAGATGTGGATCCAGAACAAGATGGACGAGTCAAAACATGAGATCCACTCCCAGGTCGACGCCATCACTGCAGGAACCGCCTCTGTTGTCAACCTCACAGCTGGTCAGTGACACTGGCATGACTCAGCAGAACGTGCTCTGTTTGTCTGCTCCCAAGGCTTGGCTTTACCGCAGTTCACTGGCAATAATGTCACTGTCTCGTAGAGGAAGGCAACATTATGTATTGTTGCATAGCCTCTGTGGGATTTATTATGAGCCTTTAAGAATCCTTAATGAAACCACTGAGAATGTGAGGATGTGTTCCAGCAGTTTTAGGAGTGCTTTTCTGCAGAGTTAAAATGATCTGGCCAATTTGTGAAAACCCTTCCATCACTTTGCTGTTCATTAGCATCATTGTAGATCTTGTGTAAAGTCTAATAGTTCCGTCACATCCTGCCTTGGTTTGGTGAATTTTGGCTCTGTGCCTCTCTGATTGATGACACTTTTTCCTCATCATTTCCCCGTGTGTGTCTGCAGTCTCTCTAAGTTCGTTTTATTCACATCTCCAGTGCTCATATCTGTCTGATGGCTCTTACTAATTCCGTCCTGTCTCCTCATGCTCAGGTGATCC
Source organism: Chaetodon auriga (assembly GCF_051107435.1). Lineage (NCBI taxonomy): Eukaryota > Metazoa > Chordata > Actinopteri > Chaetodontiformes > Chaetodontidae > Chaetodon > Chaetodon auriga. Next base: position 13,253,202 of record NC_135074.1, on the reverse strand, counting down.
GACTGACACAGACTACACCGCGGTGGGCTGCGCCATCACCACCATTTCCTCCAACCTGACAGAGATGTCAAAGGGAGTGAAGCTGTTGGCTGCGCTGATGGAGGACGACGTTGGTGGAGGTAATGACCTGATGAGGGCTGCCCGGACACTTGCAGGGGCCGTGTCTGACCTGCTGAAGGCCGTGGAGCCGGCTTCTGGAGAGGTGAGCAGAGGAACCTCAAACTCTGAGATAATGACACCATGTCTAGTCAAAGCCTTTGTACAGTACATTTTAGTATTTTATCCATAATGTTATCAGGTTTTCTTCATTCTGTATTAATTTTATAGCCCAAACCAAGTGGAGAAAGAGAGTTGGGGAGCATAGACAGAGAGGAGAGATTGTTAGAAAATGGAGAACATTGCGTGAAAGTGAAGCCTGACTCTGGAGTTGAGCCCGTACAGCAAGAAAACTCACCGTTTGTGTTACTTGAAATGCCAGATTCTGTTTGTGCCTTTGGTTGTCTGTGCAGTGATTTTTTTTTTTTTTTTCCCAGCCAAACTGACAACCTGAAAAGTTAATCAGATTTGCCACGCAGCTCTGCTCTGAGACAGTGTATCATCTCTTCATAATGCAGCGTGTCTCCTGCTCCTCAAAACTACACCTAATTACATTAACATCCCCTGTCCAGCTTCAGCTAACTGAATTGTCCTGGATGATCTGAATAAAGACCTCAGACTGAAGCTGGGATGAATGTCAAGCATCTCGTGCTTTTCTGGAAACAGAACTTGCTTAAAATATACTGTAAATGACACACATGCTAATGCAGTCCGCATCTGCTTGGATTGCAGAAATATAATGTTCTCACTGAGGTTTTGTTGCTGTGGAAGTATCATTAAGAAGTTAATGTACTGCACAGTTGCTGGCTGTTAATCTGCGTAATGCACAGGCCTATCTAGCTCTGGGGCAACCTTGAGCTTTACACATTTGTGCATTTATGCATGTAAGTTGTTGGAAAGATAACATGTAGCCTGTAGGAGAGTTAGATGGAGAAATCTGAGCTGGTTTGTAGAGTCAAATGTCTCTTAGTGTAGCAATATTTTAGCTTTTTTGGTGTTTGGATAACTCACTCAGACGGACTGATGTTTCCGATGCAGCATACAGCACAGTGAAACACTGCACAGTTAGGTACAAACCATGTCTCAAGTAACAAGATGATGCACTTTGACATCCTAATGCTTTTCTGTGTGCCTGTGTTTGTGTGTGTGTGTGTGTGTGCGCGCACACACAGCCCAGACAGACCGTGCTGACAGCGGCAGGCAGCATCGGCCAGGCCAGCGGAGACCTCCTGCGCCAGATTGGAGAGAGCGAGACCGACGAGCGGTTCCAGGTAACGCTGCACCCCGTCCACTTCTGATCAACAGCCCTCACCCTGTGTCCTGCTCAGAGGAAGCTCAGCCCTGAGGAACTGCCGCTCAGTTAATCAAAAACACACCGTCACCAGGGGAATATGGAGGAAAACTAGCTTTTGCTTCAATTGAATGCTGTTCTAGCTGTTAAGCTTGTGTTTTTCTTTCATGCAGCTCATACTTGGCTAAGACTGTTTGTCAAGGTTATATGAAGATCAGCTTTTCTTCAGCCTGCCTGTCACACAATTCTGTGGTGTATTTCAGTATTTTAGTAATCAGTAGTAAAGTAATTTCAAAACGATGAGTTGTACAGATGTGCAGTGGGTAAATTGTTTTGGTTTTTTATTAGATTAGATTGTTGATGCTGCCCTTTAATGAGATTTCTGTTGTTAAGTATGTTTATGATGTACACTGAGCACTGTTGCATTTCCTGTTACAAGTGAAATAAGATGGCGGTTAGATGTCTACAGACATAATCGTCTAACATAGAGCTGTAGTTTGTTATAATTCAACCTTTATCTGCTCTATGCAAATGTAAATGCCAGCATAATTTCTTACCTGTTGATGAGAGTGAGATAAATATCTTTGCCACCTGTTGTTGTAGGACATCCTCATGAACCTGGCCAAAGCAGTTGCCAACGCTGCGGCCATGTTGGTGCTGAAGGCCAAGAACGTGGCCCAGGTTGCGGAGGACACCGTGCTTCAGAACCGGGTCATTGCCGCCGCCACCCAGTGCGCCCTGTCCACCTCCCAGCTGGTGGCGTGTGCCAAGGTACAAGAACGTGATCTGAATAAACCTGTCGACAAAAGTAAAACCCCAAGAGTGCTGAATATTCACCGCTCTACCATGCATGACATATGAGGCTCATTGTACTACATAACTCACATCATATCAGTGTTTGTGTAATATGCACTCAATTCCCAAAAAGTAAATTCAGTGGATATTATGCAAATGCTTTGAACTGATGCACTGGTGGCGTAATGTTTTCCCATTTATTATGATCTGTCTGGTTTTGAATATTACACTGGAGGTGGTGTAAAGATATCACTCGGGAAGGTATTGTTAAAGCTATTTGGTTGAGTGCACGACAATAATTCCCCATTTGCTGTCTCATAAGTAGACTGTGCAGTGGGGTTTGGTAAATAGACATTTTTTTTTTTTTCATTCAAATTTGAATAACCTGCAATTCATCTGCAGCTGGAAAATAAGTATTTTTGGAGAGTGAATATATCAGGATGCACCAAGGCAGTGTTAAATACCCCGTGCCCTCATCATATTTGCAAATCTTTAATTGTACAACCCACATGCCTCTAATTAGCTTAAATGCCCTCCTGGCTCCCAACCTGAATAGTTGCGTTTACTAAACAAACCCTCGCTTCTCTGCATGGCAGCGTGAGGAGAGCCATCTGCTGAATCCCTTTCAGATCTTTTCTCCTCTCTTTTTTCTGTTTCCTCTGTTCTCTGCAAAATGTGCTTTAGTGATGAAAAGAGTGTTTAGCAGTGCATTTATTCCAATGTAAAATATGTTTTGCATTTATCTTTGAAGGAAATTAGATGGAGATTACTTTGGGCATTGTTGAATAGCTCCAATTTTCAGATGAGAGAAAGCAGTATCTTTTTTTTTTGTTTTGTTTTAACTGGGGAAAGATATTTGATGTCGATCTCTTTAGCACCGTATGATGCCGTTATCTCCCCTTCATGTTGGAGATGGAATTGGAATCGAAGTTTCACACTTTTCACTTGTTGCTGTAGGTGGTGAGTCCCACCATCAGCTCGCCGGTGTGCCAGGAGCAGTTAATCGAAGCTGGGAAGCTGGTGGATCGCTCGGTGGAGAGCTGCGTCCAGGCCTGCCTCTCAGCCACAGAAGATGGCGAGCTCCTCAAACAGGTCAGCTTGATTAACACACAGACAAACAGTGCGCTCAGCTCTGTTGTTCCATGTGCCATTTTTAGTTTTGCCTCAGAAGATAACAAGCTATATCACATGTATGACCCAGACAGGCCAAAACGAGTTGGCTAGAATACTGATTCTCCAGCTCGCTGCATTTAAAGCACACCAGCCGTTTTTTTATGCAGGGTATTCAGCTCATGCACTAACACCCGACTTAAGAAGCAATGAGGATAATGAGTCCTGTGTGCTCCTCCCCACCCCGATGGAATAAGAAGCAGGGAATAATGCGGCTTAAGAAACATGGCACTAATGTTGATGGCGTGCATCTCCTGTTTTGAAGGTGAGCGCAGCAGCCAGCGTGGTGAGTCAGGCTCTGGGAGATCTCCTGCAGCATGTTCGTCAGTACACCTCAAGGGGAGAGCCCATCGGCCGCTACGACCAGGCGACAGACACCATTATGACCGTCACTGAGAGCATCTTCAGCTCGATGGGAGACGCAGGTGAGTGCGAAAGAGATGAAATGCAGAGAAAGTGAAGGAATCATAATTATGGACCCAAATCTGCCGATTCTGGGGACTTGGGGCAATGCTGAAAAATACAGAAAAATGTGTTGAAACGAAGGCACATTTGTTTGCAATTAAGTAATTATGTACGGTACTTAGGTTAAGGAACAGGTTAATTAATTGCCCTGTAAGTCAGTCAGTCATTAGCAGAAAAGTGCACTGCAGCTACATTCAGAGATGTTTTAGTCTTTATGAGCCGTGCGAGCTGCAAAGCTCCAGGGATGGTAATATCTGTCTTTGTAGTCCAGACTGAAATATCTTATCAATTATTGGAAGGACCGGCGTGGAATTTTGTACAGATGTTCGTGGCCCGCAGAGGATGAAACCTACTGACTTTGGTGTTTTGCAAATAAAGAATAATATGCTGGAAAAAATAAAAGCCAGAAACTCAGAACAGTGAGCTGATGGTTTGTGAGCGGCTGATCATTGCAGTGGTTTTTGTTTAATATCACGCAAGCTGTCCTTTTCTGAATTTGATTTGGTCATAGTCGTTGTAATTAAGTGCATGTTTTTGTTTGTTTTTTTAACCAGACCTGAGGAAAGTTCAACCTGAATCTGCCTGATAATATTTTGGTTTCTTCCAAGATAAGATGAGCAAACAATAGTAGCAGGAATAAAAAGGAGATGTAGAAGAGAATGAAAAACACAGAATACAATTCAACAATACAAAATAAAAAATCAACTATATCTGTAAGCTGTGGCTAAAGATGTCCTGCCTTAGCCAAATATCTTATATATCCAGCCTTAGTCTTAAAACTTGCTTTCCGCAGCTCTAAAGTTTCCGAGTCGATGTTTTACTGTGTATCATGCTTCATCCCGTCTTCTCCTCAGAGAGAGTGGCATGATGGTGGCTTTGAATGGACCGCTGTCAGCCCTGCTGAAGCCACAGAGAAAAAGCTGACAGTGATGTTCACAAGCCTGACAGCAGAGAAAGGCAGATGGAAAGAGATGCACAGCGAGTGGCCCGACCCAGCGGTCAGCTCAGCTGGATTGATTGGCTTGATAGACAAGTGGGATGCTGTTTGCGCTGCCTGAATACATATGCCAGTTCAAGAGTATCGCCTTTGAACTGGTGTCAAATGTGTCATTCAGGTACAAATATGAAATGTTACGAGGAAATAAAAAAAAAAGAGTGACTCCCTCTGTAGTGCAGTGTTGGCATATCAGCTGATACATTCACATGAATTATAGAGGCCTTCTGCCAAATAGCTTCTGTGGTGTGCCAGGTCTGCTTTGACAGAGAGGATATAGACACCAATCCCTTTCTTGTCCCCTTTGTCTTATCCCATTAGTCTGATAAACAGCATATTTTCAGAGAGAGTCGAAAACACCGGGGCTGCTGGAACAGTCGCATCCAACTGTTTCTTTACAAGTGGATTACAGGTGTGCTCACATTACACACATCTGATCAGGGAGACAAATGCAACTGGGCAAGAGATTCAGCCACAGCTGATGGAAAGATGTGTGTTTCTGTTATCCCTTGTTTTCTCCCACCAGCTGCTTTCTACAGTCAACATCAAGCAGTCACAACAGGTGTCAATTTGCTATGATTTTGACAAGTAAACTTTGAATTTCTCCTGTCTGCCGATACAAAATTAAATGGAATCAAATTAAAAATCCATGCAGTTTATTGAAATATTTATCTCCTCCGCTATGGTTTGCCAGCATTGCATCATTATTTCTAACGTGCACAGGAGAAAACAGGAGTTTGAATATTGTTGCAACAAGGAAACAAAGATGGATTTATTTCTTCTCTGTCCATAGTGTTCATGGCTGTAAACTCAGGAGGATTTCCAGCAAAAGCATGGGATTACGCAATGAAGTTTAAGGGCCAGTGTGTAGGATTTACAGGGATCTTTTGGCAGAAAAGGCATATCTAGTTAGTTGCAGTCAGCAACCTCACTGGTAGATGCCTCTAAATCCTACACAGTGGTCCTTCATCATTAATCTGCTGCTCTCCAATCTTTCTCATCTTTCTTTTCTTCCCCCTTCACCTCTGCTCTGCCTCTGTCCTCTCAACTGTGTCTCCTCTCAGGGGAGATGGTCCGTCAGGCCAGGGTGTTGGCTCAGGCCACCTCAGACCTGGTGAATGCCATGAGGTCGGATGCTGAGGCTGAGGTGGACGTAGACAATTCTAAGAAGTTGCTGGCAGCTGCTAAATTACTGGCTGACGCCACCGCGAGGATGGTGGAGGCAGCAAAGGTGAGCGGCGTGTGAGAATCAAGTTATTGTTGTGTTTATTCTCTTCTAACAGCTTGCACTTACACCTCAACTGTTGTCAAGAGAAAGTGAGTTTACTGAGCTGAGGGGGCTTGTATGAAACAAGCTTTATTCCATGAATAATTCAAACAATCCAAAAATAATCTTGAAAAGTTTTGTTTTAATCACAATAGCAGCATTTCTTAAGACCGGATGACAAACTACAGTGCTGGCTGTTATTGCCTTGTACACTCTGGGCGACCTTTTCAATGACAGCAGAGGGGAAAGAAGCTGTGTGTGTGTGTGTGTGTGTGTGTGTGTGTGTGTGTGTGTGTGTGTGTGTGTGTGCGTGTGCGTGCGTGCGTGCGTGCGTGCGTGCGTGCGTGCGTGCGTGCGTGCGTGCGTGCGTGCGTGCGTGTGAGAGAGAAAGAGAGTGTGATTGTGTTCACAGTGCAATGGGTCTGCAGTGATGTTTCCTGACTCTGGACATACAGAAGTCCTGAATAGAGGTGTGGCAGATCCAAACCAGTGATGGATGAACAGAGGACAGACTGGATGGCTGCAGAGTAGAACGGGATCAGCAGCTCCTGGGACATTGAGGATCCCAGAAACCTGAGGGTCTCCACACTGCTGTTGAGTTTGTGATGAGGGACAGCGCTGGGGGACTTCTCCTGGCATCCATTATCATCTCCACAGTTTTGAGTGTGTTCAGCTCCAGCTTGTTCTGACAGTAGCAGAGGAAGAGGACCAGCTAGTCTGTATACAGACTCATCACGGTCCTGGATGAGGTAGACTGTAGTGTCATCTGGAAATTTCAGGCATTTAACAGACGTGTCTCCTGAGGGTCTGTCGTTGGTGTAGTGTAGGTCTAATCCTTTGGTTTAAAAGCGGCGTACTTCCACGTGTGAACAGCAGTCTGAGGACAGAATGAACGAGTGGTCTAAAGTTCAAAATCAGAGTTGAACCTTGAAGTATTTTAATCCGTACAGCCTTAAAATTCACCTTCCACCTCAAGTTTCCAGCTTAACATGATTAAGAGGACATCAAACTCTTTCTCAGAGCAGACTGCTGAGGGGCAGGCTTAGCTGTGCCACTCATCCCGTCTTCTCTAGCCAAACTATTTATGTGCTATCTCTCTCCATCAGTCTCATTATCTGTCTACAGGATCACACATTGATATTAATAATTCTCCACTTCCACCATGAAAATTAAATGATGCCCTCCAGCTGGTTTGATGGTCCAGTTTAATGCCAGACTTATCACCCTAACAGCTGCATATTTATCTGTGTCGATGCAGGCTGACACCTCAGTTGCCATGGTAACTGATTGATGGAAGCGTGTGCAGTTTGCTTTTTGGACTGTGTGTGTTACAGACTGTGTTTTGGCTTATTTTGTAAAGCCCGTGCCAGGTAATGATTTGCTTTTTAGCTCTTTTTAGACTCTTCTTGTACACGTACTGTATCACTGTAAAGCAGACCCTGCTTTTTGAAGGCTGGTCAGCTCCGAAAACACTACATAATTATGCAAATTGGCTGTTGAAATTAAATGGAATCAGCAGTTGCCAGCAGGCAGATGACAGCTGCAGAATCCACTGATCCCAAGCTGGTCACTATTTTACTGTGATGAAGTGAAATGTTGTAGAGAGTCTGGAAAGGAAACAAAACATTTTCAACCTGTGAAATGACTTAACAGCAGAATTTCTGTTCATGCGCTCGTGTGGCTTCCTCACAGTGATATCTGTGTCTGTGGCGACCTCTGCCAGCAGCGTGTGTGAGGTCAGACATTACCTTAATGATGCGGGTTTTCAGCAGCACGCACACCCACCTCTCTGTGCAGCTGCAGGTGAAGCCACCGAGTTCCCAGTTAATTAACCTAATGGCTGCAGGCTTAGCTCTCTCTCCAACAGCGGGAGACACCGAGGTGCAAAGTGATATTAGTCTCCACAGAACCCGTTTAACTTGTACTGCTGGAGTCCTAAACAAGAAGATTAAAAAGAGCTGCTTATTAATATGAGTAAACAGCATCTCTCACGGACACACAGTGTCAACAAAAGAACTGATTCATGTAGTGAAGAGGAGCTGCAGCTGAGTTTGAGTGCAGTGATTAAGTGTGTGTCATTTCAAAGGTCTCCGTGCGCTGATTGGATGTTCTAAGATTGCTTGTATGAGCTGATGGCAGTTGTGTGGGTGTGTCTGCTGCTCGTCTCGGTAGGTGTGTGTGATGTGATGAGTGCTGACGTGTCACTCAGAGATGATATTGCTTTTCAAAGAAACAAGAAAGTGGAGAAAAACCGTCTTTTTAAAGAGTGTGTACGTCATGCAGCCTGTGCTCTTTTCTTTTATGCTGGTGGCGTTACGTTTTCAGGTTGTCCGTCCATAAATGCGATATCTCAGGAGGGAAATTCTTCAAATTTGGCACACATGTCCACTTAGAAGCAAGGATGAACTGGTTTGACTTTGGTGGTCAAAGGCTGACGTGAAGAAGACGTGTGTGAAGCATCCACATTTTAACAATTCGTAGCTTCTTTGCAGCAACATCCAAATTTGAAGCATTGTAGTCGACCACAGGCTCACTGGTTCTGCTGAGATTGAACTTCCATTTCAGTTTTCCCTTCCTGATAACCTGCTGTGTGTTTTCAGGGTGCAGCAGCGTACCCAGAGAATGAGGACCAGCAGCAAAGGCTGAGGGAGGCTGCAGAGGGGCTGCGTGTGGCCACCAACGCTGCCGCTCAGAATGCCATTAAGAAGAAGCTGATTAACAGACTGGAGGTCAGTGATGGCACATTTTTGTCCCAAGAGAAACAGCTGCATCAAGAAGAGGCTATCTCTAATAGATGTTCATTACAGCTGCGTCTTTCACTGGGTTTTTAGACAGATTTAGACAGACAGAATTATTTTTGCCGTTAAATGGTCCTGAAAGAAACTAAATCGTCATCTGTCTTCAAAATGCATTGAAAAGGGCTCATTTTATTCAGGGTCATCTGACTCAAGGCTCAGTACCACCAGCTACAATATCCAACTCATTGGAAGGCTTAATGATATTTACAGCATGTTACACTACAAGTTAGGTAGTCCCATGGCCTCCTCTAGTTAGTCAGAACGTGAGGTTTTAGTGTATGTTATTGTAGTTGTAATAATATTAAGATTTTATTAATAATTGACAATAATGTATCAACTAAGGTGACCAAACAGATTTACAATCAAATGCATTCAAATATACTATTTGTTTGATGTTTTTTCATGCAGCTTACAGTGACAGAGAATGTTACAGCTGCAAACAGAAATTTAGCAAATGTAAGGAAACACAAATTCATGTTGAAAAGTACCAGCACTGTGGTTTGAAGTTCAGTTGAAGAGAGACTGATACAGTGATGAAGAGCTACTCTTTAAGCATATTGCACATGTGGATGTTTACATGGGTCTTTATATTCCTCAGAATGCTGCCAAGCAGGCTGCAGCTGCAGCCACTCAGACCATCGCTGCTGCTCAAAACGCTGCCGCCTCCAATAAGAACACTGCTGCTCACCAGCAGCTGGTGCAGAGCTGTAAGGTGAGGTTACCTTTTCATGTTTTGTTCAGACTATTTACTTCACACTGTTTTTCTTTCTTATTCTCATCGAACAGTTTTTTTTAGCAGCTGTTGACTGTCATTGTATTATTGGCGTTAAAGATGCTTGTTTGATGTTATAAAGAATAGCATTGCAGATGGGTTTAATCCTGAGGCTGTATTTAAGCCTGTGTTTGTATTCTGTGTGTGTATAGGCAGTGGCAGACCACATCCCACAGCTCGTCCAGGGGGTGCGTGGCAGCCAGGCCAAACCAGAGGACCTTAGTGCACAACTGGCACTCATTATTGCCAGCCAGAACTTCCTACAGGTGCCGTACGCACACACGCACACACACACACACACACACACACACACACACACACATTGTTAAAACTTTATGTCCTTACTCTCAAACCGAGTAGCTTCAGTCCTACATTGAGAACCAGGCTGCACAAAGTATAAATAGTGTTTCTGCCATGAGGGGATCCCTTAAAAATAGGCCTGTAACCTCTTTTTGCTGTAAGCAGGCAGTTAAAGAAGCAGTGGTGTGATGGGATTATGTGTTCAATGCCTCAGTGGCACTTTTAGAGCTGATGCAGGACTGTGGGGTTTCCACAAATACCACCACATAATTTAACCTTTGTTCCTTGTTGCACACAGCAGCATTTCGTTTTACAGGCGGCTCCTTAATGCTCTGAGGAAAAACATCATTCCCATTAAACATTTCAGCCTCTTTTTTCCCTTCTGTTTCGTTTTCCACTCTGCAGCCTGGTAGTAAGATGGTGACCTCGGCCAAGTCATCTGTTCCCACGGTGACGGATCAGGCTGCAGCCATGCAACTGGGTCAGTGTGCCAAGAACCTGGCCACCTGCCTGGCTGAGCTGAGGACGTCTGCACAGAAGGTAGAGCACAGGCACACACAGGCAGTCACATACGGGACAGTGCACGCAAAAACAAACCTAATGCACTAACATCAGTCCAGAAAGACACCGTGTAATGACCTTAATGGTTAAAGTCGTAGCAAAAAAAAGTCAAAATGTCAATGAGCCTTGTTGAGTGGAGGTTTTTTTTTCTTTGGCGTCATGTGTAACCTGCTGTCCGAGAAGCTTTTTAATTGCACAGTAGACTTATGAGTCACATCAGTAACATTTGTTTGAGTTTCTAACTAACAGAAGCTGACAAAACCTACGTTGAAACTGTATTTTTGTTAAAAGATCACTACTTACAAGTGCATAAGCAGTACAAAAGCAGTAACCCTTTTGACTGTGAGTAACAGCAGACTTCCTTTCTGTTGCAGGCTCATGAAGCCTGCGGCCCCATGGAGATCGACTCTGCTCTCACTGCCATTCAGACTCTGAGAAGCGAGCTGCAAGATGCCAAGCTGGCTGCTGCTAACGCCCAACTGAAACCACTACCAGGAGAGTCGGTAAGAGACGTTTCAGATCCATGAGACTGACTCGGGATTCATTCCTCGAAATCCAACGTGAATAATGGCAGTTGCATTAGCTTCAATCAAGCTGTGCAAGACATATTGACTAATAGCAACACACGCCTGAAGCAGAGTCAAATGGGTTTGTGGCCAAATATTCAGTTTATAGTTACATTTAAAGCTGTTTTATTTTTTCCCCTCTGCTTCAGTTGGAGAAGTGTGCTCAGGATCTGGGCAGCACCTCGAAGTCAGTGGGATCGTCCATGGCTCAGCTGCTCACATGTGCTGCACAGGGAAATGAACACTACACAGGTTGGTACTGCTCACATACTGACTCCACCATAAGATCTGCATAGATAGATATGTCTTGACTCCTTAGTCAACAACATGCAACTTTCGCTGTGAACAAAATGATCCCAGCAGCCACCATGAGCACTGATGCCAGTTTTCATCTGATACATTTACAGGCTGTGAACTGTGAGTTCATCTTGTAGCTGCCAGCATCTTTAGCTTTCTGCACACAAAGCTTCTTTCTCTCTTTCACATGACTTTAAAATATTTGAACTACTTGATATGATTAAATAACGTAATTACCCAATATACATACAACATCACAACTTAATATTTTGTCCTGGTCTGACAGAGCTCTGACTGGGCCGCTCTGTGTGATGCAGCAGGCTAAAGCACGGCGAATAAAAGTATCAAACCAACATCTGAATACATTGTAACCACATTTGGTTACAATCACTAAAGCTAATTTTTATGTAAAACAGAGCTTAAAAGCACAGGTCTAAAAATTAATTATTTCAAAAGAGATTGCCCAATAGAAATTTCCATGATAACTTAACATCAGTGAAGTCAGGTGATCTGGCTCAGTGTTGGAACAATTGGTTTTCGATTTGGGGATTTTGCGAAAATTGAGAAAAAGACATTTTAGAGCAGAAGAGCCTTGGAGCAAAGATGCAGATGAATTGAGAAGTTAAAACGGTGAAAGAATTAGAGGCCACCCTGAGGTCAGTGAGTTTTGTGTGCCTGAGTGCTGGGTGGAATTTGCAGCACCTGCCCATTTTGACGACTTTTGGTCTTTCGGTTTTAGTGGAGAAAAATAATAAGAAGGTGTGATGCAGTTGGGTGAGGCGAGGTGAATAAACCTTGTCTGTTTTTGTTCTCTTGTCATCTTCTTTTTCATTACCTTTACAGGGTCCTTGGGTCTCCACAGAACCTCTGGAGAAATTCACCTATCAAATTACATTTTGTCTGTGTTGCTTGTTGCAAGGCATTTGTCAAGAGAGAGAAAATACTTTATATGCATTAAACAAACATCCTGTGCAAACAGGATGTCAGTCTTTAGGACTTGAGAATTAGGATATGATAAAGTATCATGTTGTATAAATATATCTATGATGTCTGTGACATACTCTCCTGATTGCAGTTGTCGGTCACATCTGCATACTCTGTCCTACCTGTGATCCTGTGTGTAGGAATAGCAGCCAGAGAGACAGCTCAGGCCCTGAAGACGCTGGCCCAGGCAGCCCGTGGCGTCGCTGCCTCCACCACGGACCCCAAGGCTGCTGCTGCCATGCTGGACTCAGCTCGTGATGTTATGGAGGGCTCAGCGCTTCTCATTCATGAGGCCAAGCAGGCACTGATTTCCCCCGGAGACGCTGAGAGTCAGCAGAGGCTGGCGCAGGTGAGACGGCTCAGGGTCGCTCGAGGGTACGGAGTCTATTCTGCATGTGTGTACTTCTTTTACACTACGGTGGACTGTTGGTGCTGCAGATTGGGAGGCTCAGTTCATCCTTCTGACAGACGACAGCACTTGTACCATAAAGCTGACATTATCAAATGTCACTGCAAAGACAATTCTGCAGAATTCTCCCAAGTTGTCAAAACAAAAATACACTTACAACTTGTGAATCCATGAGACTTTTGTGTACAAGCCCTGATTCACTTACTCTAACCTCATCCTCTCTGACAGCACACAGTGTGTGTATGTGTTTCATGAATGTTGTTGTCCAGCAGCACCAGTGACAACAGTTAACTGAGGCATCATGTTTTCTAGTTGTCCGTTCATTTTTTGGTGGTCAAAGGTCACTGTGACCAAGATAAAGTGACAACATCAGGATCAGAGGTGCAGATTGTGACCATATTTCACATTTGGTCAGATACTGAATGGGTGACTCTGATCTTGGGTGTGTAATTGTATGTTACTTCTTTTAGTTACATTTTTAATACATTACATATCCAACCCAGTATTTTAAGTTGGAACTCTTGGATGAATCTGAACTTGTAAAAGAGAAAAGTTTAATGATATTAAACATTTCATACAACTGAACCCGCTGTGTTTTACACAAAAGTAATGTGACTTTGTTTTTTATTTGTAACAAATTAAACATGTAAATGTTTAATAACCATGTAAATGTGAATGTGAAGTCAGCTCTTTTTACTCAACAGTGCCTCCATCTTTGCTCAGTATATTCTGCTGAATATTTTCTTGTGGACAAAGTCTGAGCCAGATGAATGTGTACATCTGCTTAGTAAGACATGAAAGTGAACACCTGTCAAACACAGCAAGGGATTCCTGTAAGGAACCTGGTGGCATATTTACAGGCCAAGACATTGATTATTTATGTCATGTCCTCTTCATATTTTCTACACAGCATAGATACATTCTATGTTTTTCAGTAGAAATTCAGAGAATCTAATAAAGAAATCACAACAGCACAAACAAGGATGTTTTTTTTAATGAAAAACACTCTAGTATACACTCCTTTGTCATCTGAAATTGCTTTGGGATATAAAACTAAATTAGGAAGCCTGTGCTGCTCTCAGTGATTGGTTGCCTGATCTAAGAGAACACGCAGACATATTGGTTGATGTTTATACAAGACAAAAAAAGCCAAATGGCGATATCAGTCATTCTTCAGGACTGCCTTTCCTCTCACCCCGTCCACTGTGAACCTGCTGTGTATTCCAGGTGGCCAAGGCTGTGTCTCATTCCCTGAACAGCTGCGTCAACTGTCTGCCTGGCCAGAAGGATGTGGACATGGCTCTCAAGAGCATCGGCGAGGCCAGCAAGAAGCTGCTGATTGAAACTGTGAGTTTGGTCTGTGACTCAGCAGATCTCTGCCAGCGAAATTACCGTCATGTGTGTTTCTTAAAATACCCCGCAGCAAACAGATCCTCGAGGAATGTATTTGGGTGAATGACGCATACGAGTTAGAAGTAAAATGGACTGCTGTATAGATGCAGTGGTTTTTGCATTGTTACTCTCTCCCTCATCACAGCAAAGGACTCAGTTTTTTCAGTTTAATCTTAAACCACTGAGTGCTTATCGTCCCTCTCTTCTTGTCCATTCAGATCCCTCCAGCCTCCAAGTCCTTTCAGGAGGCCCAGAGCGAGCTGAACCAAACGGCGGCAGACCTGAACCAGTCAGCGGGCGAGGTGGTCCATGCCTCCAGAGGCTCCAGCAGCCAGCTGGCGGTGGCCTCTGGAAAGTTCAGCCAAGACTTTGATGAGTTCCTGGATGCTGGGATCGAGATGGCCGGCCACACTCAGGTCGGCCATGTTACAGCAGTTTCACAGCAATGTTGAACTCATGTTGACGTGTGTTTGACGATGTTTTAACGTTATGAGTTTGTGTAATTTCAGAAGAAGGATGACCAGGTACAGGTGATTGGTAACCTGAAGAACATCTCCATGGCTTCTAGCAAGCTGCTGCTGGCAGCTAAGAGTCTGTCTGTAGACCCTGCAGCAGCAAACGCCAAGAACCTGCTAGCTGCTGCTGCCAGGTACCGCACTGAGCCACATACACTCCCACAGAGTCTTATCCATACTGTATATATTATTGTGCATCTAACATTTTCCTTTAATTTCCTGTTGTTATGATGCAGTTTTTTTTTGTCCATTAATCTTGTCAGCAGAATGCATTCAGTCATCTGTCATCTTAGCCATTAATGGCTTTAAGCTTGCAGCTGCCAAACCTCACATGTAATTTGAAAAATAAGAGCAAAAACTCCCACGTTTTCAAAAAGACATGATGAAAGAAATGTAAAGAATTTCAAACATGTACCGATGAAATACGTACGCTTGCACACACCAACTGAGGCAAATACATGTCTGCAAGAATGCCTGCGCAGGCTTTGTTATTAACACACAAAAAACCCTCCAGTGCACACGTCACAGGCAGCACAAACACCACACACATTCAGTGATTAGGATGTGATTTGCTTTTCATTTCCTTTTTCAGAGCAGTGACTGACAGCATTAACCAGCTGATCACGCTGTGTACACAACAGGCTCCTGGCCAGAAGGAGTGTGACAATGCCCTGAGAGAGCTGGAGGTAAGCAGAACTGAACAACCTTGTTATCAAACAGGAACAATCAGCAATCATATCAACAAAGGATTGATGGGAGTCTCATTTACTGTGGTCTATCTGTGCAGTCCCAAAAGAAATAACATACATTTGCTCCTATGCGATTCCTTTCATCTGGCACGAATCAGAGAGAGTTTTGTGAAAGTGAAGAACCTGGGAAATGCTATTTAAGACTCACACTGCTCACTCATCTCCCAGGCTGTCAGAGGAATGCTGGACAATCCCAACGAGCCTGTCAATGACCTCTCCTACTTCGACTGCATCGAGAGTGTGATGGAGAACTCCAAGGTAGGCCGTCCACTCGAACAGCCTCGTGATCAAACACTCAAGCACTCTGCACACGGCGAGCTTAGCATCCTAAGCATCCCCCTCTGTTCTCTCTTTGTTCTGCTGGCCTGCTCCTTTGTCCTGTCTAGGTCCTGGGAGAGTCTATGGCAGGTATTTCTCAGAACTGCAAGACTGGAGATGTGACTGCATTTGGAGATTGCGTTGGATCAGCATCAAAAGCCCTGTGTGGCCTCACCGAAGCGGCAGGACAGGTACAGAGTGTGGAGAGGAACAGGCCTCACAGTGCAGGAGATATTAAATGGATCATATTGCCTTTTTGTTGATGATGATGGGATGTTTTTTCCCCCCACAGGCCTCCTACCTGGTGGGTGTGTCCGATCCTAATAGCCAGGCGGGGCACCAGGGGTTGGTGGACCCCATCCAGTTTGCCAAAGCCAATCAGGCAATCCAGATGGCCTGTCAGAATCTTGTAGACCCAGACAGTAGTCCCTCTCAGGTACGTACAATAGTCTCTGTGTAGCAATTAGGCAAAAACCTGTCGTCTGATCTACATTATAACAGGTTTAGGTGTGGCAGCATCATCACGCGGGTATTACTTTTTCTGCAGAGATGTGTCACAGTATGATTTATTATCAGGTCTGAGTGTTGCATGCATCAGTGTTAAACCTTAAAAAGTGTACAGTATTGTATATGGCTGCCATTATGATTGTTTTATTGAGTGTATACAGATTTCCTATCATATTGGTCTTGCACACAAATATCTCTCAATCCCCTCCTCGTGCTGACATTATAGACATGTTTTAATGAGACAAACTTGCATTGAATGAAGCAGTTCAAAAAGAAAATTTGGTCATTGATTATTTAAACCCATAAAAAGATCAGACGACGATCTTCAAACTATTGAAGCTTACAAAGCAATATTTTTTATAGCTCCACCAGTTTTTAGTTAGAATATTTTCTACAAATGTCTGAAGTGTCCAACTGTGTAGTCAGACACCTTCACTGGCTGAAAGTCCAGTTTTTACCTACCTAGGCTGGCAAAGGGTCTGTAAGTTTCAACAATATTTCTGGAAGGGAAGTTAAGCTTGAGTTAATTTCAAAATAAAAATTGAACCTGTTTAATAAAGAACATTAGAAATACTAAGTCCTATAGCATGTTTTGTTTAAAGGTATGCCTATGGAACCATTAACCATGCACTGCATTCAACAGCACACTCTTCCATGAAATTTCCCAGTGTCCATTAAATAGGAATTCAAGTGCAATAACAACCGTCTGCGTGCACAGTGCTCTGTCCCATCACATGTGCAGCCACACATTGTTAATGCTACATGCTTTCAGTCTTAACTTGATGAAAGCAAAGGACAAATTTTTATAACCTCTTCAGCTAGTTGGGGTGTAACTTGATTGGGCATGCTAATTGAGTAATTTTAATTATTCTATTTCCATTCATCTCAACACAACCACTAGGCAAAATAACTGTCAGTGCTGCAGATGCTGGATGATTTGTATATAGGCATGACATTGGTAATTGGTGGCTGCATTGTCATCTTGTGATAAACTGTTTGAGATCTCAATCACTGATTTACCTTTTGTTGTTCATAATGTGGCAGGTGCTCTCTGCAGCCACCATTGTTGCTAAGCACACTTCGGCACTGTGCAACGCCTGCCGTCTGGCTTCCTCCAAGACAATCAACCCCGTTGCCAAAAGGCACTTTGTCCAGTCTGCCAAGGAGGTGGCCAACAGCACTGCCAACTTGGTCAAAACCATCAAGGTAGGATATCTTTGCCAGTTTTGTCGAAAGGTTTGGTCTGTCCCCTAATTGGCATACCGCAGCACAGATATGGATTAAGCCTTGGCAGTGATGTTCTTTGTGAATGATGTGGGGTCATTTTGATGAATTCTGTGTTGAATTAATTATTTGTCTTTCAAATCCACTCATATTTCTTGTCATCAAACTTCTGTCGGTGATTTAATTCTTGACTCTTCAGTCAATAACATAATAGGTGCTGTAGTTTAATCAGCTTTCATATTCATATTCTGTCTCTCTCTTTTTCCAGGCTTTAGATGGAGATTTCTCAGAGGACAACAGGAACAGGTGTCGAGTCGCCACCACTCCGCTGATCGAGGCTGTGGAAAACCTGACAACGTTTGCTTCCAACCCAGAGTTCGCCAGCGTCCCTGCTCAAATCAGCAACGAGGTACGGCCACGGGAACATTAGTGTTGATAGCTGTGACATGTGGAACAATAGTTTTGTAGCAGACATTGTAATAAACACATTTCTACATTGGCCCTTAAGTTCAGTTTGTTCTTTCTGTAGGGCTCTGCGGCACAGGAGCCCATCCTCCACTCAGCGCGCTCCATGCTTGACAGTTCCACCCACCTCCTCAAGACTGCACGCTCATTGGTTATCAACCCCAAAGACCCGCCCACCTGGTCTGTCCTGGCTGGTCACTCCCGCACCGTGTCCGACTCCATCAAGAGTCTCATCACAGCCATCCGGTGAGTGAGAACGCGCGTCTCTGCTGTAAATATGAAGTTGCGGCCAGCAACTGTTTAGCTTAGTTTAGCATAAAGACTGGGAATGGGGAGCGGCTAGCCCAGCTACAGAAATTCAAAGTTGCCAAGATGTCACCATTTTAATCCTTTACCCCATGTTAACACCACTGTGCTCTCTCTTACTGCAGTGATGAATTGCATTATGGGAGTTGAAATATTAGAACTAAGGTTAAAACTCGCTAAAAGGCTGAAATTCACTGAAATATCTTTCACTTCCACTCTGAACGCACTGCTCCATAACCTGCCTGTGAGACAAAGGCAGCGTCCTTGCCAAAGCATGCCCTGCGCTGCACCGCGCTGTGACAAATGCTTGTTCTTTTGCCTCCACAGCTTAAATTTTTAATCTCCTCTTTCACACCATTTTACCTGACCTTGATCAGAACAAAACTGATGCCCATGAGGAACTAATTCCCAGTGTCAAACACGCTGAATTTTAATGTTTCCGCTCGGCTCAGAACATCTGCGCGTTAGCATTCGCACGCAGGCAGCTTAGCATCTCGTTGGATGCTGACTTCCTTTTAGACTGCAGATTTAGTGCTGGGAGTTTGGCCCGGGCCATGAATGGCGGTCAGTGATGCACTACGGTGTCAAAGAACACAAATATGAATGATCTCCATCCTGCAAAAGCCAACCTCATAACTCTTTACACGCAAAGGTGAGGATTTATTTTAGTGTCACCTTCAGTGTGCCGCCATGCATGGAAATGGATGTTTAACTAAACTTATTCTGGCTGTGTGGCCGCTGCCCCAGACCACTCAGAGGCTTCAGAGCTAATTTGGCTGCCCAGCTTGATCTCCCTGTGTAGCGGCGAGACTCTACAGGCCACATTTCAGCAGATGTGACCTGAGCATCAATGAGATGAGGAAACCAGCAGAA
Organism: Chaetodon auriga; assembly: GCF_051107435.1. Lineage (NCBI taxonomy): Eukaryota > Metazoa > Chordata > Actinopteri > Chaetodontiformes > Chaetodontidae > Chaetodon > Chaetodon auriga. The sequence goes on along the minus strand of NC_135074.1, from coordinate 13,234,088 downwards.
GAGAGGTTTAAGAGACATCCTGGAACCTGTCTCTGATTTAATGAGTGGTTGTTGTGTTCATTTGCACTTCTGTTCTCTCTCCTGCCTTCTGTTATGTCTTTTTTTTTGCCCTCAAGGGATTTTTTTCCTACTGTAGATCATCCTTCAACTTTACTCTCCTATCTGTTTCTAACCGTTTTATTGCTTTCTGTGTCTTTTCTTTGCCTGTTCCCATTTTATTCTCAGGGACAAGGCCCCGGGCCAGCGGGAGTGCGACTCGTCAATTGATAACATCAACAAATGTATCCGGGACATTGAGCAGGCCTCTCTGGCAGCAGTCAGCCAGAACTTACCCAGCAGGGACGACATCTCGCTGGAGGTAAGCGACCATCAGAAAAGGACTCGACATTTCCACAGAGAGCCACTGATATCTCTCTCTGTTTGCGTTTGCTTGTCCTTGTCTGGGAGTTTATCTCCATCGCTCACTTTTTCCTTTTTTCAGTTTTTGTCAGATTGTTGTTTTTTTTTTCGTTTTTCTAGTCCTCGTGTAGCTTTTTGTGTCTTTCTGATAAATTATAGATCAACTGTATTATTGGTGGTTTTAATTAGGTTTCTGTTCATACTAGGTCACAAACAGAGCTCATTAGACAGAAACCAGGGACTTAATGTTATTAAAAAAACTTTCTAGAGCACCAATCAGTTTTTTGTTGATCCTTCTTGAAGCAGACCTGCAGTACCGTTTGGATCCCACAGGAGCTTTATGCCCTATACCTGAGATTGGTATATTATAATGCAGAACTGGTCACAGAGCAGTTTTTGGCACTTGCACCAGTTTTGTTGAATTGTGACGCGTTTAAGCTCACATATTTGAAGCTAAAGTAGCTCGGGGCAAAGATTTCCTTCTCTAGTTTGCTGCATGGCACTTTTTATCAGGCTCCAGCTGACTTATTTGAATGTACCTCTGACTCCCATAAAAGCAAGACAAAAAATAATTTCTTTTTATTTCCTCTCTTTAGGCACTACAAGAGCAGCTGACGTCCACTGTGCAGGAAATTGGCCACTTAATTGACCCTGTTTCCACCGCTGCCAGAGGCGAAGCTTCCCAACTAGGACACAAGGTATATAGGGCAGGGAGTTAATTACTTTGCTTAAATACTGCAACTGTGGAGCAACAAAGTAATACTTTTTTAATGGGCAGCAGTATTACACATTTCCACTTATTAGGAGTGGGCCATCTGGACAAAATTGTAATAATTATCACAACAATATCTCTCTCTCTTTCCTTCTTCTTCTCTATTAGAAAATGTAGCGTTTGCTGTATTTGAGGATTCTCACAGAACTTGTTAAAAGCCTTCACTCTGTTCCTCAGGTGACGCAGTTGGCCGGTTACTTTGAACCGCTGATCGTGGCCTCTGTGGGTGTGGCGTCTAAGCTGAAGGACCACCAGCAGCAGATGACTTTCCTGGACCAAACTAAGACCCTGGCTGAGTCTGCGCTGCAGATGCTCTATGCGGCCAAGGAGGGTGGAGGAAACCCAAAGGTAAAACTGTTCGTCTTTCTTATGTGTTGCTGCTCCACCTCCTGCAACGATTATCTGGATGCTCTTATCAGATGTGTGCTCGTGTCTTGGTGTCTCACTTCACACAGGCATCCCATACCCATGATGCCATAGCGGAGGCAGCCCAGCTCATGAAGGAGGCGGTTGATGATATCATGGTGACACTGAATGAGGCCGCCAGTGAGGTGGGAATGGTTGGAGGAATGGTGGAGTCCATCGCAGAGGCCATGGCCAAGGTGAGTGCTCCTGGGCACACACTGGTGATTAGAGCTCACCTGAACATGGCGAATACATTTCCATTTGCCTGGATACCAAGGCTGTGATTGGTCAGATCAGTTCACACTCTCTGGTTCTTTAATAAGACTCAAGACTCATACAGTGGCAGCAAACTAAGCAGAAAATCCCAAACATCTGTTTCCCATGTTTTGAGCTTCATCTCAAGATCCTGGGGTACGCCCAGGCCGAACGGGGGCCCTCCAGTGTATTATGAACCTGCTTCAGGGTCTCCTCCCAGGTGGAAGGAGGCCTCCAGTAGTAATTCCTACCGGACGCCCAAACCACCTCAGATGTTCTCTCTAGCCGCACAGTAACAGCTGTTCTGTACTCAACTCAACATCAGCTGGTGATCAGTTGACAGCCCTGCCCTGTCTTTGCTTGTGTCACTTGACAATATGGCCGCAAATAAGATAATACAGTCATCCACTTTTACCCTAAGCTGATCAAGACCCCTTGTGAGGGCTCATAATTCCCCTCATCCTTTCAAGGAGAACTGGCACAGAGAAGTCCACCCAAACATGTGACGTGCGCCACAAACTCTAGTTTCTTTCCTGCCAAAAGCAACACAAATCCAGTGGCCCCAAGACCTGGTCTACCCTGTGTGGCCCCACAGAGGTGCTGGCCTGCAGGAAAAGGCCTCAGCTTTTCGCTTTTTGCTGCACTGATATTACTAAAATGAAGTGAGGACCAAGGTGTGGTCACCTGACACCACAACAACGTTCCCATTTCACCATAATCTTAACGAGTTGGCAAAATTGTAGAGGAAAAGTTCAGCACAGTGAATGTCCTGAATATTTTTAACACCACTTTCTAATTATAATTTCCTTATTTCCCCTCTGATTTCCTGTTTCTTCTTCTTGGTTACAATGTCAGTTCCATAAAAAGCCGCTGATTAACACATTGATACAAATCACAAGCCTCCGAAGCAGAGGGAAACGGACTGTCGACACAGCCGCACTCAGCCGGTGTCAGGCCTTCAGACCGTCTTTCCAATTAACAGTCAAACTATTGGCAAACACATGAGGTGTGAAGCAAGAAAAAACCTTTTATCTCGAGTACAGACAGAATAGCGTCAACTAATTACATCCCTCCTCGCCTTCCTGAGTGAGACTTATCACAGGGGGGAAAACGTGCCTCAGGTGTGGGAGAACAGCATCTCTTTATCAACGCTCTGTGGCACGTCATGAATAATTAGTCAAAGTGGTTCAGTTTGGGACTGTGTGGCGAGCAAGTGTGTGCGTGTGTGTGTGTTTCACCCATGTGTCACTCAGCATGTGTGTGCCGGTAGTTGATTAAAAGGAGATAATCCTCTCAGATAATCCATCGACATAATGGTCACTCTCTGCCTGCCGTGGTTTCAGCAGAGGTGATTTCAAGGCTTTTCTGCTCGACTATTAGGCACTTCAGCAAGACTGCACAGTCTAAGGTGTCGTGTCACTTAGTGAGCATCATGTACTTGCGATTTTTGCAGATTCACTCCAGCACCAGCGTGCTCTCCCCTCATGGCGTCATCCTCTCTCGTCTCTGCAGCTTTGTCATGACACTCAGATGTGTTCTCTAATTCAGCAGAAATGCCAGAAACATAATGTACGCTCTGCGAGCCGGTGATTGAATGTTTTTGTAGCGGATGCTATTTTAAAGCTGTAATTACAGACTGGATTTGGTGGGTAATTTATAATGAGTGTTTATCTTTCATTCTGAGTGTTTATTTGAATGTAAAATTGCATTAATGTTGGTTTGCAGATGAACTGATGCCTGCGCACCTGGCAGAATTATTATAATTGAAGGATAGATTAGATTTAACATGTCGCTGCAGCTAAAGAGCCGAATGATTGATTGTACAAGTTGATTGTACCTTTTTGTCAAGGACAAACCAATCATGCCTGAAATGAAAATTGCAGTGCCATGTTAACTGTGTGCACGCGTATGGGTGTGTGCATGTGTGTGCTCCTCAGCTGGATGAAGGGACACCACCTGAACCTGAGGGCTCGTTTGTGGATTATCAGACCAGCATGGTGAAATACTCTAAGGCCATTGCTGTCACTGCTCAGGAGATGGTAAGCCTTCAAAATAATTGTTTACATTGTTACACTACTGTGGAAATGTGACTGTGATGTGAACATATTATTGGACAGTAGGAGGAAAAACTTTTAATATGAAATGTTTTCACAGAAATCAACGTAAACCAGCCTGTGTGTGACATGACCAAAGTGTGGTTTGTTTGGACTGACAGTCAGTGTGTGTTTGTGTGTGTTTGTCCCTCAGATGACCAAATCAGTGACGTGTCCTGACGATCTGGGAGCCCTGGCCTCCCAGGTGACCGTGGACTACAGCCAGCTGGCCGTTCAGGGACGACTGGCTGCTCACACAGCTGAGCCAGAAGAGGTGAGGATGGCCTGGGTGTCACTCAGAGATGGACAGTCGTACCCATTATATGACCTCTATGTCAGAGTGACACAGTTATGTTTAAACACTTAAAGGCTGCATGTACGTAAGAAATAGTGCGGAGAACACAGCGAAGACATTGTAGCTTAGACACTTTTTCTGTATGAACATTTACAGTACATGGTTTTATTTGGATCGAAATTGTCTCTTGTGAGGTAAGTTGATTCATAATCCTTACTTCTGCATAAGATTAACAGCTGAAATGTGTTCTCAGATCGGTTTCCAGATCAAGACTCGAGTGCAGGAGCTCGGACATGGCTGCATCTTCCTCGTCCAGAAGGCCGGAGCTCTGCAGATCACTCCCTCTGACGGCTTCACCAAACGAGAGCTCATTGAATGTGCCCGCGCAGTCACAGAGAAGGTGCTACCTGCTTTCACCAGATCTGGGCTCGAATTCTGTTGTCTCCATGTTTTTAAGAAATGCCAAGTTTATTTATTTATAACCATTTCTTTGTCCTTTTTGTTCGCTATGTTTGTCTGCTGATCCACACCACTCCTGATAGAGTGATTATCAAGGCTGCACGCCTACATTAACCTGATGTCTATGCTACTTTTCTGTCTGCGTTAATTATGTTAATACCAGATCACTCTGTACAGTGTTGCTCTTTACTGGAATAGTGAAGCATTATTTTCTAACTGTGGGGTTTATACCAAGTGATCCTGCTGTCATGGTATCAACAGCATAAGAGGGTTAGTGCCATAATTCATTTTATCATATGCCTCCTGAATTAAAGCATTTTGAATGAAACCACTTGCTCAAGGCACGCTTGTGCTTCAAAGGCCGGCTGGTTAATTCATAGTCCTTGGCAAAATACTTTACTCTGTGGACTGGTTTTATAATTCATGCTTAACTGTTGCACAGACCATTTCCAAGCAGTCCAGCAATGTTGGACAGATGAACTGTGACTTTTTTTTAATTTAAATCAAGGGTTTATTCTTTTGCTTAACATGCTCGTGGCAAGAAAAGAAGAGGTTTGTCAGTGCTGAACTTTCCACCGCAGTTATAAATCTAATGTAAGAATTCAAGTGTCAAGAGTCTGGAAACATCAGTTAATCAGTTTCTACAGCCACTCGGGCATCTGGGAGGAAAACAAATGGAGTTTAAACCATGCTGACATGAACTCATTTCAGTGAGTGACTGATGTGGTGCATTACTCTGCGCCAACATGCTGTCACAGCAAATTTTTAAATCCTCTTGCACATAGTGTTTGGGCTTCTCACTTGAACGCATTATTTATCATGTACCAAGAGGATCTGTAGCAGTGTGTTACTTTTATTCTGCTCTGTTTTGGCCAGTAAAGGTTCAACTCCAACCAAACTGACCAAAACACACGCAGTAACACCCTTAACAATAACAAAGTCAGTCAAAAAACACACTGGTTCTGTCCCTAATGTACAAAATAGAAAGAATACACTCGTCCATCTGCTTTTCAAACAGTTTTCTACCTCAGGTCAAGATACCCGCACATCCTCACCTGTGTGATTCCACTGTTTGATATCTTTGTATGTGTGTGTCCTCAGGTGTCCTTGGTGCTCTCAGCCCTCCAGGCCGGCAACAAGGGCACTCAGGCCTGCATCACAGCAGCCAGCGCAGTGTCCGGCATCATCGCCGATCTGGACACCACCATCATGTTCGCCTCTGCCGGCACTCTCAACGCGGAGAATGACGAGTCATTCGCCGACCACAGGTTAGAGCTGGAAACACACTCGACTACTTAGTGTGCGAGACACTGCTAAGTCTGCAAGATCGAGGCGTGACCAGAGTCTGAAATCCACCCGCCGGTTATCTTTCATCTGAAACTGACAGAATGACATATTAGCTGGTGAACAGGGGGCAGGAAACCTCTTAAGTTAGAAACTACAAATTACCCTCAGGGTTTGAAAGATGGAGGAAGTGTCACATCTCTTACTGTTCTTGCTCTGAGACCGCGGACTCCACTCGGAGGCAGTATTCCCATGGTGCTAAAAACTAAAGGAAAAGAGAGCAAAAGGCTTAGAAGTTAGAAATTATTCTGGTTATATTCTATGAAATCCCAGATTCTTGTGCAAATGTTAGTAAAGAGTTCACAATCTAGTGTTTGACCTATGCTGAGCTTGGTTGGCCTAGTTGCTTTTGAATGACAAGAGTTCAGATACACATCTGATGATCCAAGATTAAACTTGGCAAATTACATGCCGCTTTGGCCAGAAATGATTAACCTAGATCCTTCCAGATAATCGGTAGTGAAATTGTTCTGTACTCACTGAAGATTCATGAAAGCCAAAATGTAGAGAGGACGCGGCAGGGCAGCATGAAAGGGAGAGGAATCGTTTTTTAGCTCAGATGATGCCACGCGTCTCCCCTGAAAATCAAAAGGAAACTTTGCAGCAGCTTCCTACAATTTCTCTGTCTAGAAAAATAACAAATTGTTGTATGATCTCACCTATCCTCCCTCTGTTCGCACCGGCGACGATGTACAAACGTGTTTGATGTGAAAAGAGATTGTGCCGGTGTGCATCATTTTGATGACAGTAATTCACACACGTTTACATTTAGTTTCTGCTGCAGTGAGACGTCTGGATCACTGAAAGAATGTCCAACCCGTTTATCCTCCTCTCCTCCCTCTTTTTCTGCCTCCTCGTCTTCTGTCTCAGGGAAAACATTTTGAAGACGGCCAAAGCTCTGGTCGAGGACACAAAGATGTTGGTGTCCGGTGCCGCCTCCGGTCAGGACAAGTTGTCTCAGGCCGCCCAGTCCTCTGCCAAAACCATTACCCAGCTCACAGATGTGGTCAAACTGGGAGCTGCCAGCATTGGCTCTGATGACCCTGAGACACAGGTTAGCCACTCTTATTTTTCGCCCCTTATTTTCCATTTGTCCTTTATTCACTGTGCCTCTTATCAGAAAAATGGAGGAATGAGCTGTGAATGGCTGTAACCTTTCAGGGTTTTGTCTGTTTCCGAGGCTGAGTTGTGATAAATTGGTGTCTGTCTCTGTGTCCTTTTCTCTAGGTGGTTCTGATAAATGCTGTCAAAGATGTGGCCAAGGCGCTGGCTGAGCTCATTAGTGCCACCAAGTGCGCCGCTGGCAAGGCAGCAGATGATCCATCTATGTACCAGCTGAAGAGCGCTGCCAAGGTGAGGGGATCAGGGGGTCTGTGGGTCCTGAAGGCGCCATCTAATTTAAAGGCCTCCAATTTAGAAATCTTTAAAATCTTGTTTGTATGTTATTTTTTTCATCACAAATCAAATCAGTTATGCTGATTTGTCTTCTGAGAGGCAGCAGCTGTTATTTTCTTTTTTTCCAGTGCTAAAAAGTCTTGTTTTGGAACTGAAATGACAAAAATCTAAATCTATGTTGATGAATATAATTAGACTGTCCCACATACTGTATGTATGTACAGCAGTCATACTCCTCTTCCTCAGCTGTCTCAGTAATGTAAAGCCAGGAAATGGATGTTATGGATAACAGGAAACTGGGATATGTGTACCCAAAATAAATCAGCTGAATGCTTGGTTTCAACACATACTTTCAAAGCCACAATTCACAATCCACCGCTGAAAGCGCTGACTGCTCATTATCACCTCGAGCTGTGAAGTTTTTTTGTTTTTTTTTAAGTGTCAGTTTCACAGTCTGCGGCAGCTCAGTGTGTCATGGAGTCTTTCAGATGATAACAACATTCCTCACATGCGATTTTAGGACCTGAGGTGAAAAAAAATCTTGTAAACCATCTGTAAGATCTTAGCTTAAAGCCTTCAGGGCTGTGGGCTTTCCTGCATAGGGGCTGTGCGCCCCCTGCCCCTGAGTTTGATGTACTACACCCTCATTATCCTGTGCGATGGTTGAATACAGAGGGAGACACTACAGGCTCAGACCCAGGAAAAAAAGGCAAAATATGCTCAATGTGCTTACTATGAAAAAGACTTTTTAGGGGATCCACTGTGAAATGTGAATAAACATTTTGAAGTCGTGGAAGACGTGTAGTGTACATCCACTGTTGCTACTCTGATAATAGGTTAATAGGTTTTAGTGTCCCATCTCCATTGATAGAAAATTGTGATCAGATTTTTTCATTTTTTGTGCTCCTCTGTTCTTCTGTCAGGTCATGGTGACCAATGTGACGTCCCTGCTGAAGACTGTCAAGGCTGTGGAGGACGAGGCCACCCGGGGCACCAGAGCGCTGGAGGCCACGATCGAGTGCATCAAACAGGAACTGTCGGTGAGAGCGGGTGGAGGGCATGAGCATGGATGGATGCTGGACAAGAGTGATGCAGAATCATCAAGGGTTACATGTAACTGCTCGACACTGAGTGATATTTTAGGATTCAGGATAAACGTTTGGTCTGATCGTGACAATGTGAACACAGCAAACACTGATTCAACTTTTTCTATCAATGTCTCAATCATATCTGTACGTTACCTGTCCAATGACACTCAGCTTCTTTGTCGTACCAAGCTGTTTCAATCCAGGGACGCTCCCAACAAGACGACCACACCTGAGGAGTTCATTCGCATGACGAAGGGCATCACCATGGCAACTGCTAAAGCGGTGGCTGCGGGGAACTCTGCCCGGCAGGAGGACATCATCCATACAGCCAACCTCAGCCGCAAAGCTATTTCAGACATGCTCACCACCTGCAAGGTTCTCTTTATTACCTCATCAATAAAAAAAAAAATCTTTTTTTTTTTTTTCTTAGAAAACCTAGAAAGGAAAGCTAAACATGACGGTTGAATCTGGAGCATCCCTCTTTCTGTCTTTCAGCAAGCGGCCTACCATCCAGAGGTCAGTGAGGAGGTGAAGACCAGGGCGCTGATGTTCGGATCAGAGTGTACAACTGGATACATCGATCTACTGGAACAAGTGCTGCTGGTAGGCTGAACATTGTGTCAGGAGGCAGAAACAGAGATTCCAGTTAATAAAAATACAGTATAATCTAGCTCACATGTGCCCCACACCTTTTTTTTTTTTTTTTAATTTATATATTTTCAGTGCCATGTTCAGTGGAGACCACCTCCTCATTTTTGGCAGATCACACAACCAGCGGAGTGGTGTCTCAGTGTGTGTGTGTGTGTATTTTGTCTGTAGGTCCTGCAGAAGCCCAGCGGAGAGCAGAAGCAGCAGCTGGCAGCTTGCTCCAAAAGAGTAGCAGGAGCAGTCACAGAGCTCATCCAGACCGCTGAGGCCATGAAAGGTAATGACTCACACACACCTCACCTCTTTCACAGTGTTACAGTGTACACTGTCACATTATGTGATGAACTCAAGTCTACATCAGTAAGTGATAACTTCTCTTGATTTACTAATGAAGCTTCCAACAACATGTGTCATGGTGTATAATCCCCAGTCGGAGGCTGCTACGTCTTTAACAGAGTACATTTTGAATACAGCAGAAAGTCCTTTAGATAAAAACGTTTGGTAATGTTCCTGTCCTCCTTCTCTTGCTACAGACGGAGGTAAGTTAGCATTGTTTTCTGTACCGCGACTTATATCACCTGTTGTGAGCTGTTCGACACGTTCTCTCCTCAGCGCTAACATTGATTCATTCAATCACTCATGTTGAGCTGCAGCTGCTCACAGGCTTCTCGAGTCAGCTCCGTCCTTTGCGCTTCGTTTTATGTTCCATCTCATTCTAAATAAGTCATTCCATCTTTATTGCAGTGTGAATGGCAGTTTGTTCCCTCCATCAGCTATGCATGGGATGCAGTGATTGTTTTTTTTTTCTTTGTGATCACAATGTTGTTGTTGTTGTTGTTGTTGTTGTGGGGCATGATCTTTTCACACACCGTTTTCGAAGTATTCTTTGAAGTCCTGTTCTCAAATTGTAAGCTTTAATCTTAATTGCACATGTGCATGCACGCCTCAGGTTCAGAGTGGGTGGATCCCGAGGATCCAACAGTGATCGCGGAGACGGAGCTGCTCGGAGCAGCGGCGTCCATCGAGGCGGCGGCTAAGAAGCTGGAGCAGCTGAAACCCCGAGCCAAGCCCAAGGTGAGTGACGGCATGATAGCTGAGTGTCAGCCTATGAGGAGATTTCACTGCAGTGTTGTTCCTTAAAGAGCTGCAGAGTAGTAGAAAGAAGATGCTTTTGTACAGTTTCACGGGAAGTTGTGACTCAGAAAACAAGTTTATATCAATATATAGATAGTAGGCGGTAATAGGTGGTAGTAGTAGAAGGTAGAAAGTAGTAAAACCACAATGTAGATTTTACATTTAGAAGTCCTGCATTCAAAACTTTACATGAGTAAAATAAATATGGCAACACTTAAGAAAAGTACCTCAAAGTTCCAGTACTTGAGGAAATGTATTGAGTTACTTTCACCCTTGACTTAATGCTTCCCTGCCTTTAATGGACTGTCTGTTGTAAGCTTGCAGCTTAGAGCTGTGTCTTTATTATAAGTGGCATCATTTTCAAGTACGTGGCATCTAAAAAGTAAAAATCGGAGCTCTCAGTTCGTAAAATATTGATGTTGTACCCAAGTAGAGACACTTTTCTTTGTAGCAATGCCTTGAGCGCTCTTTTTAAAACCTTCTCAATGCTCTGTGCCTGTCTGTAAACATCTTTATGTTGTTTTTTGTGGTTTCTATTGAAGCGTCGCTGTTAATGTTGCGATTTCACAGTAACAAATTGACCCGTTTTGTCACAGGTCACAGAAAGTGTCCTCTGTGTCTCGTGTCGTCCCCTCCCTGTTAACACATTCCCATCACATTTTCTCTCACCTCGATTTAAGATCACGACTTTCAGTCTCTGAACTTGAACTTCCCATAACAATCACAGACGCTCACATTTTCCCATTTTATTGAATATTCATGCCATCAAAGTTTGATTTTTCGACTTTAATCTCTGTCGCTGAAAGCCCGCCCCCTACTCAACATTAGATTATCTTCAGCCATATCCCCTTCTACCATACAACACATCTACCATGTCTCCCCCTCCTCTGATCATACATGCATCTATGATAGCTCCAGCTAGTGTCTCCTGTCCCAGTATATGTCCTCTGGCTCCTAGTTAACCCCCCTCCCTCCCTGCCTGCCCCCACCACCGGAGGCCTTCTCTGCAGGGCTCTGTCTGATATGTTTGATATATTAGGTTGTTATTCAGTCCCAACTATATATCAAACATATTCCTACAGTGTCCCGCTCTGTCTACAGACTTGTGGTGTGAATGTGTTTGTGTGTGAAAGTGTGTGTTTGTTCTCTAAACAGACTGACTTGAGTTTGACTGAACGTGTGCTCCTTATCAGTTGCTGCAGTTTAAAAAGAGGCTTCATATCTGGCTGTGTGAAGCTTTTGGACTCATCTTTTTGTTTCTCTTAGTGCAGTGTGTCAGCATACAAAACCCCATTTCAAAAAATTCCCTTTCAGTCCTGGTGGTGTGGAAGGTAACCACCTTAAGCCTCGTGTAGGACGTCATCCCGTCTCACTGATTGGTCTCCTTCCCCCTCAGCAGGCGGACGAGACGCTGAACTTCGAGGAGCAGATCCTGGAGGCAGCCAAGTCCATCGCTGCAGCCACCAGCGCTTTGGTCAAATCAGCCTCGGCTGCCCAAAGAGAGCTGGTGGCTCAGGGCAAAGTGGGCCTCATCCCTGCCAATGCTGTGGACGATGGACAGTGGTCCCAAGGGCTCATTTCTGCTGTAAGTGCGTTGTGCAGGGGCATTTTCACACAGTTTTCCAATCTGAGGCTTAGTTTTGCTAACAAAAGCACTTAAAATGCTCTGTCTTAAAAATTGCTTTTCTCTTGCAGGCACGTATGGTGGCAGCGGCGACCAGCAACCTGTGTGAGGCAGCCAACGCCTCGGTGCAAGGCCATGCGAGTGAGGAGAAGCTCATCTCCTCAGCCAAGCAGGTGGCGGCCTCCACCGCCCAGCTGCTGGTGGCCTGTAAGGTGAAGGCTGACCAGGACTCTGAGGCCATGAGGAGACTGCAGGTACAGCACAGGCACACTCCAAAAAGCATACCGCAGTTTGGCTCGACTGCTTTAACAGTCAGTTGTCAGATCATGGAGCAGGGCAGTGTTCTTCTTTACTGCAGTGCTTCCAGGGCTTCAGATTTCATAGAATGATGTGCTCTCTTCTTTTGTTGTGCTGCTATTAGCTGTTTTCAACTGATCTCTTCCTCTAATAGATTGCCGGGAATGCAGTAAAGAAGGCGTCAGACAACTTAGTGCGGGCGGCTCAGAAGGCAGCATTTGACAAAGCAGATGACCACAATGTGGTGGTCAAGACAAAGTTTGTGGGAGGGATAGCACAGGTAAGACGGCCGAGCGGCGCGAAACATTACAATGAGCTTCTGTTGCTGAACAGGAAGTCTCTTCAGCTTCTTTCAGTTTGTGCTGGTGTATTATCAGGTGTAACGTCGAGGAAATAAAAGTCCTATTAAACCTATTTTTGTCTGGCCAGATCATTGCAGCCCAAGAGGAGATGCTGAGGAAGGAGAGAGAGCTGGAAGAAGCCCGGAAGAAGCTGGCTCAGATCAGACAGCAGCAGTACAAATTCCTGCCCAGCGAGCTACGAGAGGACAGCAACTAATTATTCAAGCTGGCCATCGCTGCAGCGTACGCTTGAAGCAGTGTGACCAGCATGTCTGTGTTTGTGTGTGAGTGTGTGTCCTCTTTAATGGCGCACCTGAACAGGTACGCGGCCTGCAGCTACTTCAGATATGTTGTGACTGATCTAACGAACCAGTAATGCCCAAGTCTGCAGCGAACACCGTCGACTGAGTCCACAGGACGTGGACAGATCTGAAAATGGACTACGAGCAAGTTAAAAATACTTCTGTCTGAAAGTGATTACTTTCTGGAAACATCATTAAGATTGTGGCGACCCCACTGAAGACCTGCTTTTTGTCCTCATGTAAAGCATTAACTCCTTTGCCCGGTGTAATCTGAACCAGAATGTGACACGCTTGGGACAAACCGTACGGCTCATATGCTCTCATGTTTGCCCATAAGCTACAGTTTCTTTTTTTCTTTGACAAATCTAGTTCACACACTTTCAAGATGAAGAATTGATTGTATTGCCGTTCATGTGATATCGCCGTTTAACTGCAGCGTCACGAAAAGATTTCAGCTCAGTACTCTAATTGTATGAATGTTGGCCTTCATGCTCCCATTTGGCACCTTACTGTCTGTTTGAATCACTTGGCGTGTCTTTAATTAAGTGGTCACAAACCCTAATATGAAGGAAGGTAGGCGTTTCGTGGACCACACTGTATATTTCGATAATGGACATTTGTTTTTTCGGGAATGTTCCTTTAAAGTAGACAGTGGTATTCAGCGTCTTTGCTTTCTTTCTTGTCATTTTTTTAATGCTGGTATTGATGGGCTCTACATGCAAAATGTCTTTTTAAGATGCAACAAATTCTACATGTTTGTCGAAGCCCGTGAATATAGGTGTCATCGTGTGCAGCTGCTGAGACTCAAGTCGAATGTTGAACATTATGTTACCATGTGAATGCTTTTCTACACAGGAAGACAAATTACCATAGAAGGAATATTTATTACTCACAAGTATTTTTAGCAGAGAGGGCTCCTTCAGACGCAGGAGTAGTCTTCACCACCACTAGACGAGCCTGTGCCGGCTTCCAGTCAGACATCTTTTTTTTGTTCCTTGTCACTTCACGTATTGAGGCTTTTACATACAGTATAAATGGAATTTGATCATGATGCAATAACATGGATGGTGCTTTAGGGGGCAGCATTGGTTTCCCTTCCACCATGCAAACTTGAAGTAATAATATAGGAGATGATATTGTATAGAATATGCGGTTAGAGTCGCTTGGCAGGTCGATTTGGCTACAACATCATGCAAATTAAGAATACCTGTAAATACCTCAGACTTCTTGAATCAACCGATTGCGGCTTGAACTGCTTCTACGCTATCATGAATATCCTCCCTGCAGATTTACTTCAGCACTTCCACTGTTAGTGATTATAGTCATTTTTCCAGCAATACTCAATCACTGCCAGGGATTTCATTTGAGTCAGTTCACCTCCAATTCTGCAATTTCAGGAAGCAGCAAAATTCAGAATCAGACAATAACTGAGCAATAAGCACATCCTGACAAACAAAACGCTTAAGAATTGATGTGAAAACAAGTGAGTTGAAAGTGAAGCGACTGCAACGCTAATCACTGCAGCTTTTTGTTCATTGGTGTCTGAATTGAAGGGTGTTCTGTGCGACTTCACTGAATATGCTACTTGCTGCAATAGAGCAACCTTTTGTTTACCGAGTTTGATTGTAGTGTGTTTGGTTCCCTTGTCTTACTATACGGGCTGTGTTTCAATATTAAACTACAGTATATTGTAAGATTAGGTCCTGCTGTGAAAATGCATGGCTTTGTGCTTCAGATGCATCTCTTTGTTCAAGCAGCGACAGGGTTCAACTTTTAAGGATGCACTGCTCCACTTACAGACAGTATACCATAGCAAATAGACAGGCCATCACCTTTGAGTCCTCTTAACAGTTGGGTCTGAATTCAGAGGTGTTTTCTGGCATTGTGTTTTTTTGTGTTAGGGTAGGAGGCGGGATTGGGGGGGGGGGGGGGGTCCACTGCTCATCAGTCAAGTCTGTAGTGTTATTATTAGTGCCTTAGTCCGTAGCCCATACAGTGTCTGGTCTGCTTGAGTGACAGCTTCACCTCACTGGTTAATAGAAGGTACTGGACAAGCAAATGTTTTGGGAATGTGGGTTCAGTGTCGGTGGGTTTTCTGACGTTTGTTGCTCCTCTTAAAGTGCTGAACCGACTGCATCCCCTCTACCTTTCTCTTTAATCTCTCTGCCACATGTAAGGCCTTTTGGGGATGACAGAGGAACTGTCCACCAGTCAAAAAAATGTGTTGCTGTTTAAAATGTACCATCAGTATATATATATATATATATATATAAGTATGTATATTATATATATGAACACATTTTTGTACTGCATTCCATGTACCACAGTGCTTCTAAACTGCGCCAGACTGGAGATTTGTGTCAGTCAACTGCTTTATTGTATGTTATGAAGTCACTGAAATTTTCCGGATTGGCTTTTTTTTTTTTTCTTGTGCTTTTAAGCCTTGATGAAAGATAAATGTGATAAGAACATTTCGAAATATCTGTCACCATTAAGATGTCATGATGCATTTCAATGACGTGGAGTAAATTGAAGTGTTCTGTATGTTTTTCCTCCCTTAACAGAAATAAAATTATGAACTTACGACAATAAAGACAAGTGATAACGGTAACGGTATAAAAGATATTTATCTGGCCTCAATAAAACTATTTTTTGTATTCACTGAAAATAAAGCATTTCAATGGAACTTTGTGTGTCAAACTGCCTTTTGTGGTTATTTAATTTGCGCCTCTGGTGTCTTCTAGTTTGAGGTCAACATCAACAGGAATTTCCTAGCCTTTGGAATTGGAAATTACATATTTACACTGACAGAAAAAAAGGCAGAAAAAGGTCCACACTGGATTAAACTTTAAAGTTGGTTGGAGCACATGAGCTGAATCACACCCCTCACAAGCTCAAATATCTGGAACCACATCAGGGCTGTATCTCCCGCTGAGGGCACTGAGGTCATGTTCTCAGTGTTTGCTGAGAAAATCTGTTTGCCTTGTCTTTTCCTTGTTCTGCAATTCAAAACTTCTACAGGCAGATTCCAGTCTGTTCAGACTCAATATGCTTAACTTAGACTACCTGGAGGTGGAAAAAAAACAAACTATAGGGATAGGTATCGATATTGGTGCCAATAGCTGACAATGCTTTGGGGAATACAAACATCATTTGGTCAGTTTTGTGGTATTTTTTCTCATTTAACAAGACATGTCAATCTGTCTAAAGAAGAAGAAAGTCGAGATCAGTAAACATCAAACATTCAAGAATCTGTGAACAAGACCAAGAATTGGACCAAGCATTGGAACCTTTCCACACTTAAAAGTCTTCACTCCTCAATGCCACAAACACATTTTGGTTGGTACTCTAAATGTATTGAGGTCCAACACTCAGACCTGTACGTTCCCCAGCAGAGGTTTACTCCTGGAGGTTTGGAGACATTTAGACCTTTTTTTGGAAATTAAATTCACAGAAAATGCAAATTCAACAGTTTCCGGCATAAATGAAATGTGAAGCATCCAACTCTGTGTGTGTGTGTGTTACATCCCCTCACGATGCCTCAGCCATAGTCCTGACAGAACTCCACCACAAGTTCTCCACTGAATAACAGAGGTGAGTTCTTGCAGGCAAACAAGGTCGCTTTAAGTGTCTGTGTCACTTTAGTGTCAAGACAAGATGGTATTTCTGAGTCAGCACTAAACCTGAGGCTATATTGAGTCCACGCTATGAACTGAGACCTGTGCTAAATTTGTCTGGCACTAAAATTTGAGGCGGCAATGTCAGTTACACTGTCACAGCTGCTCCAGCACTGCTTTTAAACCTGGAATCCTGTTTTTCTGCGATATCCCTTAAAGTTAGTTCTTCTGGCTACAACTTTTTCCACTTTTCCTCATGACCCAAATCTAAATGTCACTGACTCCTTTACACTTTCCGCTTCCTATTGGATCTGACTTGAGACAAGAGGCCTTGATACACTGGCTGTGCTGAAGAGGAGACAGCGAGAACCCTGGCTAAAAGGACGAGGGCATTGAATTTAATGTGGACAAGCAGCTGATACAAGACAGCTCATCCATTATTTTTATGCCCTAAATCTAATTATAATAAACGTCAGAAAGCGGGTACGGTTACTGATGACTGCAGCAAGCTGCACAGTAAGGTTAGAGGCTCCGTCCACTCAAGACGTTCTATTCAATGTAAGATTACCTGTCCTGACTTGTGGGCGCCAGTTTCTTGATTCTCTCTTCTGAGCCACAGTGACCTGAAGCCGGTGCTTCATTTTTCACATTTTCTTCTCAATAAAAAGAACAGTGTCACATCAGGTTGCTGGCTGTGTTACTCCGCGGATGGAAAATGACACACCAATGACACGCTGTAACAAGCATTCATCACAATGATATTTTTACATGACCTCAGTACAGTATGAGCTCTGCACGTCTAAACCGTTATGATGAGGTTGATTAGGTTGAATCACCACGTGAGATGAAGTTTGACTCAGAAGGAGTGGGTGAAACACCAACATTGCTCCTCCTCGATACTTTTAATTATTGAGCAGGAGGTGAGAAATTCCAGTCTAGACGTTAACAATGAAATCATCACCATAGTCCCATTTTTGTCTGGGAGCTGCTCAGCCAGCTGTCTCGTCACATCTGTGATGAGCCATTCAGACAGCTCCGGGCTTTTATTTGTGGTCTGACACTGCAGATCAAGGTTTGATGAACTGTGCTTTGACTGTGCTGAGCTGTGACGCACCACAGAAACAAAGACTGTGTTTAGATTTATGAGTTCTTCATAACAATAAATCTGTATTGCATACATGGCCATCAACAGACAATGGTCACCTAATGAAATCCAACTTCAAAGGTCTTTAAACTTCACATGAAAGGCCAGAACATCATTGTTACAATGCCACATGCTTCCCTGCATGATGGGAATTCTGGGAATACTGAGGCTTGTTTCAGTGATCACGGCTGTCAGCATGAATTTGACTCACTGTGAATCCTTTGTGAAACCTAAACCACTGATTTCTGCTGCTCTACTCAAGAAATAACAGCTGGGATATGTAATAATGTGAAATGTGGTTTAACACATTCAGCCACTAATATGTGAGGAATACGGCCTGTTTAGGCACATCCACCCAAGCCTGACAATGGTCAGGTAAAAAGGTGTACATTTTAAACAGACTTTAGATTGTGGAACAAAACAATGCGATAAAAGGCTCCAAAGACTCGTGCAGTTGACCACTTGGTCTTCGCTGCAGGCAGAAAAACTGTAAACATGTTGTCCACGTGTAATGGCCCCGGCAGGAAAATGTAAAAATCGTATTTTTGCTGCAAGTGTAAGTACCACAAAGAACAGAGAAAAAATACCTCTGTGTGCACTATAGAGAACTCCTGCCCAAGTATTTTTGAATGATTTACAGACCCCAAACATTCAACCTGACTAAATCATTAATTGTTGGACAGGTACAATGTGGTGGTGTTCATCCCTCTATCTATCCAGGGTGCTAGGGTGACATGGATTGCGCCATGAGCCTCTCTGATCTCTGTATATGACTGGTATGCCTGTCTGGCTGCTTAACAGTCCACAAAACACATGGTGGGATGACAACACAGTGACAGCTGACGGCCTTAAAAAAAGCTCCGCAGGAAGGATATCAGGCTGGCCTCCCAAGGAGATAAAATACAGGGGAAAAGGGACAAATGATTTAATACAAAGACTTCAATAAATATAGATTATTATTTATTATAGCACAGAAATTATCTTGAAATTCAGATATAAAAACTTTGAGACTAATTTGTAGTATTTCTTCTTCAGCTGCTCAAACCAAGAAGCAGTTACACATCATTCTTGGTCAACCTTTAAGTCTATGATTTATAAAGGCTTAAGAAATCAAGCAAAAGTGAGGAGTTTTTGGTATGACTTCACTTAGCCTGCTTGTTTTATTCTGTTTTTGTCCCAATCCCCTTCACAAAGGAACCAAAATAGTGAAAGTTAATGCCCCTTTTCTAAAAGACAGGCTCAGTCGGCATGGGAGTGGCTACAGGGGCCACAAACAGAGTCAAGCAGGTGCTCTCTAGGCAGTAAGACCCCAAAAATATGCGCTCAACAGAACAAAAGCAGAATAGTTGGGGCAGGGAAGAGCGGGAGGATGTTAAAGTCTGAAGGCTCCTTTGAGAATGACAGAATACTGTCAGCTTGGGTTGTTATGCCTTATGGACATAGAGACAGTGCTGTTCATATACAATGACATAACAGTGGTGCATGTGTGTATGTAGAGCATATCTAACCTATTATCAAAATACATCTTACTTTCACCCATTAACTTATATTTAGTTATTACTGAGGTTGATTTTTACAGTCAAGGTCCAATTTCCCTCACATACACAAAAATTAATGACTCTAGTCGACAGTAAACTATTATTACTCAACCAGTCCTGAGCACAGGTTGTGTGCGACAGCTGCTGCTGTGCCAGTGGCCCTGTGAACTACCACAGAGGCGCTGTCAGGGGGGCTGTTGAAATGTCAGAGCTTCTGTATCTTCCACTGCGCACGCCAACGTATCCACTGCATCTCATCTGAGATCTAACTCTCAGGCATGCACTAGCTGAGAGAAGAGTTGGACAAGCTCGACGAAATACTTCTGCAGAGAGCAAAGCCTATCTGGTTGCTGCTCGGATGTTGAACTATGCTGTGAGGGAGCTGCTGAAATGATCCCTGGAAGACAAACAAGCCATATTGGCTAATATGACACCGGGCAGAGGGAGAAGAACTTTCACAGGGGCTTATCCAATCACATATATTTGTTTTGTATGAATAGATCTGATGCATGGAGTGATATTACAATTCATTCTGTTACTAATCTCTGTTGAAATGTTGGTATTTGTTGTGAGTTCATAATTCATGAAACAGTGTATTTTGTTTTGGCACAGTTAGATGTAATATAAAATATCCATATCTAAAATATTTGTGATTGTCAAATTATTCCCTGCGTGGCTTTTCTCACCTGTAGTTTCTGGGTTATTCTCCTGTGTGATAATTGGGTCATTATTATCAGCATGTTTCTCCCAAATAACCCCCCTCTGAGGAGCTACTAACTCTGCTTCCTAGATTTCAATTGGAGGGTGTTGGTAACAGGAGTGGACGTCCTGGTGTGAGGGGGGAGTGCCTTCCTGACGTCCATGTCCCATGTATAGTCATAGAACTTGTCAAATGTCTTAGAAGAGCGAATCACTGAAGAGATCCAGAAAAAAGACAGGTCCCGCGTTGACAAACAGCTGCTGTTGTTTCCAAAAAAGTATTGGGTATCCAGTAACTGCCCAGCCAAACTACATATTTGACTCACTACAACCCAGGCGAGCTCGCACTCCAGCTTGGCGTTCAGTGTGGTTCAGACGCTCCGATCCCTTCATTCAGTTTATTTTGCTTTTGGTTTGCTCGGACTCCCCCGACACTAAGCAGCCATGGATGCCATCAAGAAGAAGATGCAGATGCTGAAGCTCGACAAGGAGAACGCCTTGGACAGAGCTGAGCAGGCCGAGTCAGACAAGAAGGCATCGGAGGACAGGAGCAAACAGGTCGGCATCCAGTGTGAAACCCGCTCTGGTGCTTTTACGCACCAGTGCCGATGGCACAGTGCGCCCGGCGCCGCGGTTCCTGCGTTTCCAGCGTCCTGTGATTGAGGATTAAATTGCGTGTCTTCATAGGATTAAGTTAACTTTTGTAAAAATTGAATATCGTTGTTTTTTTCTTTTCTTTTCTTTTCTTTTTTTTTTTTTGTTATGTATACATACATACTTATTAAGGCTGCATGAAGTTGGCAACAATTTACATTTACATTTTAGATTTGCTGTTGGAACCATTATAATTTAGCTATAGAAGCATTTTCTAATAGCCTAGAATAACTGTATTTCTAAATGACTGATATAAAGTCTATGATGTAGTACAAACATGTATTATTTTCACACTTTAGAGATTATTTACAGATACTGTGAGGTGTTGTGTGCTTGATGTTGAGAGTGATGATGCCTGTGTTCCACATGTCAGTAAATCTCCTCTTGTTTCTTCGTGTCCAAGCTTGAGGATGACCTGGTAGCACTGCAGAAGAAGCTGAAGGCAACTGAGGATGAGTTGGACAAGTACTCTGAAGCCCTGAAGGATGCCCAGGAGAAACTGGAGCTCGCTGAGAAGAAGGCCACAGATGTGAGTCTGGGCTGACAACACCACTGACTGGTGGAGCCCCAATAGGGCAGCCACTGCCAAATGGTTTGACCTTGAACCACCCCAATGGGTCCAGTCAGGAAACTAAGATTACCAGTCCCCATACAGATTTAGTCTCATTTTTATGACGCAGTAATCAATTATATGAGGCCTATGTATAGGAAGAAATTATGGATAGTTAAATTTAGCTCTTGTGCTGTATATGGTAAGGTCACAGCTCGCTGGCTTACCAGTGCATTCCACAGCCATTTGGACAAATCTAGGGCCAGTGTAGGGTTTCAGCCAGGCATTTTACAATCATAATTTGGCCTGTAAAATCCTTGACAGATTTGTGGTTGTTCTGGTTTCAGTTGGCAGTTACAGTATGTCCAACCCTGATGAAATTACCAGTTTATTGACTGGGTTTAATGTTACACCAATTATGCCTAATTGATTATGCTGCAAGTGGCAACAACAACGTCAACCACTGCAACACAGCAACAACAATATTACTGAGATAACATAAGATAAACTTCAGTGATTTCTCAGATGGGCTTTATTGACTGATTGATTGAAAGGGAAACTAAAAAAGTACAAAAACAGATGTATAACACACATAAAAGAAGTAGAAAAACTAGAACTGCTCTACATTGTGAGCACCGACTACAATATGAACCATGAAAAATGGATAGATGAATAGTTAATACACCTTAAACAAATTAAGTGCAGGAGTGCCTTGAAAAATCACATGAAATCACAAACAAAACCAGGACATAATTAACTCGTAATAAATAAGCAAATACATGAAAAAAGAACTTAAGCAACGCAATGGGATGGTGGATACAGTATCTGCAGGCAGCAATGCAGCATGAGATAAATTTATTGTAGCAGGAAAACAAAAGTGTGTGAGGTCCAGTGAGTACATAGACAATAGGACAAGAGGTCAAAGGCTGAGGAACTTGAATAATAATTAATAGAATTGATGAATCTTTTAATTATGTGCACGCAATTGTACCGTCATGGTTCCTAAAGCAGCTCATGGCTGAACTAGTGTCTACTGCCTGGAGCTGTGATTTTGATAGGGTTAGCTCAATTTACCAGTAGGGGATACACTCAAAACAGCTCATGAATTAGACAGACGTTTAACGGGCAAAAAGTATAAGAAGTGACATAAAAGTATTTCGAAAAAACACTGGGAATCGTCACAATTGAAATCTTTTTTATCATTTGCTAAATGTTATCATTTGCGTATAAAATCGGGTACTTCCGGGGTGGATGGCACATCCCAATCCTCATCAGCGGTTGATTAAGGGCGGTGGGGGCAGGGATCAAACGCGCCGCATCCTCCTCCAAGTGTGTGTGTGTGAGTGTGTGTCTGCGTTGAGGCTACCCGCACAGAGCTGAGGGACAACTAGTTTAGCTAAGACAAAAAGCGCAAAAATGGCCGGTGGGAGCTCTCTGGAGGCTGTGAAGAAGAAAATCAAGTCGCTACAGGAACAGGCCGATGCGGCGGAGGACCGGGCGGCGGTTCTACAGCGGGAACTGAACCAGGAGCGGAGCGCGAGGGAAGCAGTAAGCCACTGCTAATTGTTTAAGGCAATTAGTCGTTAGACTGTCGACGGTATTAGGCGTAAATCTGGTCAGAAAGCGTGGCTGCTAAGGCCTAGACAGCGACGGTTTATGCTCAAATGCCGTCAGGTATCCTCAGGTACACATGTGTGAAATTAGCTCAGTGTAGGACGCGGCTAAACGATGGGTAGGTGAAAGGACCAACAGCCGGTACGTCCAGAATAAACAAATAGCCTGTAACAAGTAGGCTAACGCTGCAGCAGCACCGCTGGTCCAGTGAGATAAAACCCTCTCCTGTGTAAAACTCCCGCAGGCCACTAGCTAGTTGGAGCACAGGGGAGCTGCTTTTTACCCCTCCATCATACTAAACTGTAGCAGGGCTGCTAATTTGTTTATGGGACAAGATGACTGAAATACTGAGACAGGATATTGCAGGTCTGACCGGGCAGGTGGGAAGAAGGTGGATAAACTAGTGTAGCATTTCCTGCTAGCATGTGGTAGGTTTAAAATGAGTGTCAAAGTAAGAGACGTGCCATCCACCCCTCAGTCTGTAGAGGAAATGTGCATACTAGAGCCTGCATCCTCCCTTGGGCGTGTCCCTGGCCTAGCCCAGGCTCTCCTAGGAAAACGTGAAGGGGTTGGATGTTGCAGTCCTGCAAAGCCCAGCTGAAGCAAGGTCCGTGATTTTAGGCGTTATGAAACGCTTGATTTGACTGTATATGAATGTGGTGTTGTGTTCTCCTAGGCTGAGGGTGATGTAGCCTCCCTGAACAGACGTATCCAGCTGGTTGAGGAGGAGTTGGACCGTGCTCAGGAGCGTCTGGCCACAGCTCTGACCAAGCTGGAGGAGGCAGAGAAGGCTGCTGATGAGAGTGAGAGGTGGGTACATTGCACCTGTTAAATCCAGGAAGACCCCAACACAATCCACTCGTAGGCCCTGCTGTTAGTCCTCAGTGTCATACAGAAAAATCACAGCTGTGCTTTGCTTTACATGGAACTTCACCATTTGTGAGGTTTTTAGTTCCCCATCACCTCATATTATTTGTTTTGCTGAAATATAGTCTTCTCTGAAAAAGACTGATGAGGCCAGATTCGGACAGAATGTTTTGATTTTGATAGTCCAGTCCTTAATCATACAACATGCAGTTTCAAACCTTTTGAGGCACAGCGGTCATTCTGCCACTGAGTGCTTTTAAAACAAATGGGAAAGCAAATTCTATGACTCTGTCATATTTATGACTGAAATGTGGGATTCTGCTTAATTCCAGTTACCTAAAAATCAAAGATAGCATAACATGCTGTTGAGAGTACCACTCCTGTCATTGTGCTCACTGCTGCCACCAGTGGCTGGAAGTAATATTACACTAATGTTCAGAAGTGAGCACTCAATAAGAACAGGGGGACAGAATAATGCGATAAGACACACAAAGCTGTGGTTTACAGTGATTTTAGAACAGCAAAAGGGCTAATTATGTTAGCATTCCTCTTTGCAGGTAGGGGGTGTTTGACTGTGGACAGGCACGTTTGAATTGTGGCATGCCATGGGACAGGATTTCTCTTGCCTCTTGACCAGGATCAAAGTTTTTGTACAGTACTTCGCAAGCACCCCTGTAGCTCTGCATTCCAGACACAGCTGCACATCGAACCAGATTTTGTTGACAAGACAATCACTTGTATTTTGGATTCAGCGCCTGAGAGTGCCTCTGTTAACGATTAGTGGTGGGATGTTTTGTTGCATTCTTCTCTGCAAAGTTCTTTTTTCATTACTCCATCTAAAGCATAAATCATTGATGTACTGGTTAAGGATGTTTGTTCATGTTTGTTTATTCATACATGGACACTCATCATTTACAGTGTCACCCACCATAATATGATGGACCAGTGTGTGTGTAAAAGTATCAACACATGTTGTCCAGATGATGCAGTGTAAATGAAAGTCTGTGTAGTCCTCCTCAAAATCAGAAGAGCTTCACCAGTATGAGGCATCAGTGGGAAACGTGCTAAACGTTCCTTCAAGCAGTGTCCTGGGTCCTTATAAGACAAACTATTGATCACTTATTAGTTCAACAAGAGGGCATTATCTAAACATATTGGCCTGTTGTTGTCCCTGTGGTGCTCATGACTTACTGATCACACTGTTTTCTTTCTCTCAGAGGCATGAAGGTCATTGAGAACAGGGCAATGAAGGACGAGGAGAAGATGGAGCTGCAGGAGATCCAGCTGAAGGAGGCCAAACACATTGCAGAGGAGGCTGACCGCAAATACGAGGAGGCAGGTTTCACAGCTGTTCACGTCACTCTGAACTTTGAGCTCAGCATTGTCTGAATTCTTTCACTGCAGCGTAACAGCTAACACCAATGGCCACTCTGTCAGGCGCTTGGTATTGCTGCTAATTCATGAAGAATTATTAGAATAACAGTAGATACATTAGAGAGTTTTTTGATCTAACTTTTTATGTTGTGACCTCAGGTGGCCCGTAAGCTGGTGATCATTGAGAGTGACTTGGAACGTACAGAGGAGCGTGCTGAGCTGTCTGAGAGGTAACAACTTCCTTTCCCCTTCCATCTGTTCCAAGTCACAACTTTACGTAAGACGTCAGATGAATTCTCTTGTAATTTTTTTTTTTTTGTTTTGTCTCTGGCGTCTTCCTGCTTCTTCAACCAAACCCATAAATCAATAGCAAATGCTCTGAGCTTGAGGAGGAGCTGAAAACCGTGCAGAACAACCTGAAGTCTCTGGAGGCCCAGGCAGAAAAGGTAAGGATGGCTGACCAAGAACATTCATGGCAAATAATCCAGTTTTGGTCCCTTGAAGTCTGTTTAAAGCCCTTTTGTATATGATATGGTCCTGTACATTTGCCTGACTCTGGCCTTTGTGTGCAACCACAGTACTCACAGAAGGAGGACAAGTACGAGGAGGAGATCAAGGTTCTTACAGACAAGCTGAAGGAGGTGAGTTAACTAAAGTTTGCCTAAATTATCCATCCATTTATTATCCATCCTACTTTTTTTTCAAAGGCATTTTAGAGAGCTTCTTTGTAATCGATTGTGGATGTTGACTCATTAGTTATTTGAATTAAGTATGCTGACTATGTATTTTTCATTACAGCACATGAAGTGTTTTAAATGTCTGCAAGGCTGTGGTTAGTAATGCAAACCTCTTAATGTGACCTGCTAATGTTTTCCTGTATCCCTCCACTCAGGCTGAGACTCGTGCTGAGTTCGCTGAGAGATCAGTCGCCAAGCTGGAGAAGACCATTGATGACCTGGAGGGTATGAATCTTATCCACTTGATTTTTAGACATCGGAAAAAGTTGTTTTTACACAATGTAGGTGTGCGTTTGTTACAGCGCGGTTGTGATATACAAGGCAGTTACTGCTCAACCAGTTGGCAAAAAAAAAAGTAGAGAGAAAAGAGAGAAGTTCCAGTTTTGTAAACACTGGTGCAGTGTGAGTTTATTTGTTTGGTCAGCAGGGTGTTAAACAGTCCTCAGGACAAATATCTGCACTGTCAGTTGTCTACCGGGGAGGGGGGAGCAAAGTGGTGATCCACAGAGGCCGGCGTGATATTATTCGTGCCGGCAACAACATTTCTCACCATAATGCTGTTTGCCATTCTGGTGTAGTGACTGTTGAAGGCCAGCTTGGTCCCAAGCAGTCCTCCCAGGGTCACGGAACATGTGAGGCAGTTTCTCTGTGACTCCTCAGGAATCTGACACAACCTCAGCAGCTGTTCCATGTGCACTTCCTATTTCTGTCCTGCTTTTTTTCCCCCCACAGTTTCTCTGTTTGCGTTTTCCTTTTGACTTCTGTTCTCTGATGCTATTATCTTTCTGTTGTCTTCTTATTTTATTCCAAATCCTTCACTGCCACCTCATAACAATTGCCACACAATAGATGAGCTGTATGCCCAGAAACTGAAGTACAAGGCCATCAGCGAGGAGCTGGACCACGCCCTCAACGACATGACTTCCATGTAATTCACCTCACACTTGTTTCTGCTGTGCCTTAGATCACAACAGTCCTCACCACTAACTGGAATACAATAGCTCCCTCTTGTGGCATGTTTGAGTGAAGTTGTTTTTATTCAGCTAAATCGCAGACGGTGGATTCTCCTGAGATCCTCCTTCACTGTTTGTCTAACACTGATTTGTGTGTGAACTTAATGGACGTTTCTTCTGCTGTGGGTAACTGCTAACACATTTAGCTGTAGTTCCTCGCTAGTGTTTCACAGCACAGCCACATTTCTTCATAAGCTTCATTCTCATTTTCTCACTCAGTTCTGCTTTCTTTTTTCCTCTTTTTGGTTCTGCATGTCATTTATATTCCATTCCTTCTTTTTCTGTCTATCTCCAACACTTGTTCTCCTTTTTCCACAGCTAAATCTTTACACCCTTCACCCCAGACGCTGGTTGAGTGTCCTCATCTTCGTCCCCTCCTGTGCAGCGCAGCCCAACTTTCTGTCTCCTCTGTCTCTGTATTTCTATACCTCTGCACACTGGGCTTCAGCTGCCGCCATCCATTTGTTCACCTCTCATACAGACCTTTTGAGCCACATTGCTTTCTGTAAAATAAACATTCTTCCATCTATGCCAGCCCTTCCCCCTTTCTCCTGCCATGTTTCTTCATTTCTATTTGTCGCATCTTTTTTGTGTTTTTTTTTTTTTTTTTTGTCTTTTCTGTGTTTTAATTTGTTTTGTTGAGTAGCTTTTGAATAAACTCTGAAGCTCCTCTCTCATTCACCGTTCCCTTTTCTTTTCGAGAGGACTGTTTGGACTATTTGGTGTAAAGGCACTATTGGGGTGTTAATTTCGTTGGAACAAACTAGTGTTCACATGAAATACAAGGGTGATCCTCCCAGATTACATTTGAAGTAGAGGAATAAGGTAAAATACCAGCCGCCGTGACAGGTTACCTGCTTTAGATTTACTTTTTACAAAACCTAATGTGTCGAACGCACTTTGTCGGCCAGAGGGATCAACTGCTGAATCACCTTAAAATGATCTTTAGTGTCTACATCCTCCTGAATCTGGATTATGCATTAGCCACTTATGTGAAGGCTTCCTCCTCATTATCTCTGGGGAGATACTGGGGATAGCTACATAAAGTACAAAACCAACTAAAGGAGAAATGAGGAATTGATGTTGTCATGGGTAAGTGGGACACCAAGCTAGTGACAGCTTGTGAGAGCTTTTGGAAATGTGAATGACAAATAGTGAGTTTATTGCATCAGGTTGCAATGTTCATGAGGTGAGCAGTTGAACAGCTTGAATACAAACTGACATCTGTGATTAACACTAACTCTTTGTCTTTTCTACTAACCCACCTAACTGTCTCTTTCCCTTTTCTCTTACCTGCTTTCTGACTGTCAAGACCATCTATACAAGCAGCTTGAGAAAAACCGCCTTCTGACCAATGAACTGAGAGTAGCTTTAAACGAGGCTTAAACTGGAACAGCTCTCGTATGCTTTCATTCTTCTGAAACTCAAATGTCCAGGCATATTGTCTACTGCTGTGATATAAAAAGAGTATAGACAACTGTGTCCATGACACAAAAACTTAAGTAATGCTTTCAACAAGTGGGATACGAGTCTAAGATTTTCACATTATGCATGCTCAAACTGCAGTTTCAGGTGGGAGGTCAGGCAACCTGGGGTCATGAAACTGGAATGGATTTTGCTATATTCTTCTCAGTTATTGACAGGGCTGTAGCACATCAGTCCAGCTGAAATTTGCATGGTGCTGTCGCTCATGGGGTGAAGGCTGGTGGTGGTGCTAGTGGCCGACAGCTGCTAAGGCTCATAAAATACTTTGTCGTCCAGAAATTGTCCAGAAATTCTTCTACACCCACAAATCCCCCCCTGAAATCTTATGACTGCAAACCAGAGAGGTCAACTTTTCAACTAAAGCAATCTAGTAAGAGTTCAGTCACAAGATGCAGTTTATTCAGCTGTGCTGAGAACCAAACTGCCCAACTCGGAGTTGTTTGGTCAAGTTTTCTATCTGTAGCATTTCAGTCAGGACACACATCAGTGTTTTGACATTTTTTGCATTAACAATACGTTTGATCTTGATGACGTGATTGTGAACCCTGCAAATCTGAGTAAGCTTGGCAGATTGCCCCCGATATCACATTGAATGAGCTTGAAAACTGGATGATGACCTGGAGATGATTTGTAAAATAAATCCATTGTCAGACCACAGACTTGGTAAAGAGCCACTATTCTGTCTCTGACCCAGCTCATACAGTTTTGACTACAGCCCTGTCTATAGCTTGACTGTGATATCCACAGTGAATTTGCCCACAGAATTGGAGTTGAGGACTTAATGAATGCTAACTTCTGTAATTGGAAAACGTTCTCACACGCGCAAGGTTTGTAACAATATCAGCACATGTCTAACACTGTTTGTTCTCCTGGGCTCGAGCTTTGTCTGTTTATACTCCATGCATCTTTGTTGTTTTTTCTGATTTTAACTGATGCAATGCTATATTAACAGATAAACTCACACGTGCTAAAGAAGAAGGCCTGAGCGTAAAGCAGATGCTGGATCAGACTCTGATGGACATGGTTAACATTTGACACAGCTGTGTTCGCCTCATTGCCTCATCTGCTCTGAGTATGGCTGGCTCCCATATACGGCTGTTACAGACAGTGTCGGGCCTTGTGTTTATATGTGTCCTCTGACCTTGTCATCCTGAAGAAACACAAGGTAGCATAAATGGCTTTGGTGAGCTACTGTTAAACTACACTGTTTCCGTTACACACTGTAATCAAAGGTCAGTTAACATTCACTGTATATCTTTAATAGGTTTACATGTATCTGTTGGGAAAATTTGCACTTTTGTAGGGAAAATACTGCACATAATCATTGTGAACAAAGCCATAAGTTAAGCCAAGGTTATATAAAAGGGACTTTTATTATGTGTACTTTTGTAAAGTTGCTTGTGTGTCTTTGTTTCTTCTGTATTATAAACATATATTCAGTGTCAGTGATGTTTTTCACTGTCAGTTTGGTGTAGGAAGGAATTCTTAGCGCAATTGCTTGAATGTACTGGTTTGTTCAGCTAAGTGAAAGAAAGTGTACAGTGTACTCACTTTTCTGTTCATTTTGAGGAACTGTTTTGTTCATTTGTCTCCCATTTTATCTTGGAAATGTAAAGATCATGAATAAATGGTTGGATGAAGTATAATTTAGCCCAAGCCTGGCATTATTACAAATGTTTCTTTGGTGTTTTTCGATTCTCTGAAGAAGAAATGGGGAAAATGTTAGAGATCAAGAAACTTTTGCTTTCCTTCCTGTGTCGTCTTACATGATATTCTCTATAGCACCCTTCATTTAAGTGATACAAAATAGTAGCAGCAGGAATTAGTGTAATAGTGTGTAACAGACATGTTCTTCTTTCTTTAATAACTACCAGTTAAAAACAATAACTGCCCTTCATCAAGTCCAGGAAGTCGTAACTGCCACAGCCCCTCCTCGCAGCAGGGGGCGCTGTGTGGCGTCCAAGCGCCTCGACAGCGGTGGAGGAGCAGAGGTGAAAGTTCGTAGCTGGGCAACCGTTCTGGGAGACCTACGGCTTGAGAAGAAAATATGGGTGAAAATCAAGATTTTACGGGTTGTTTACAAGACAGCAAGACTGCATACGTGCTCAGCAATGTTGCCGAAGTGGTTGAGCGAATTCTGACGTTCGTACCAACCAAGTCGCTTCTCCGGATTGCAAGGTAACGGAAAATGTTTTGTATGCTAAACAGTGAAGTTAGCTAGCGTTAACGGCTGTTGAATGGAAGTGAAACTGTATTTCAGTAACACGCTGAACATTTAGACAGCAAATATTGCAGCTAGACCAACGGGTATGAGTCACTGGACCTGGTGTGCGACTGACTTAACTGCTTTCAGGTGCTCGGCCGTATTTGACAGAAGCACGAACTCAAGAGCTAGCTAGCTAGCTAACTTCTTACCAAGTCTCTACCAAGCCAGAGGGTAAAGCTGAATGTTTATGTGGTCCTCCCCAGTGTGTGCAGACTGTGGAGAAACTGTGCCCGCAGAGTGCTGAGGACTCAGCAGCAGCTGACCTGGGTGTCAGCCCGTGGACCGTCCAACACAGAGGTCCATGCCCTCTGCAACATCCTGGCTGAGGAGGTGGAGGTAAGTCATCACAGTCGCATCGAGAGAACCGTAACGGAGAGCTGTTGGGGGCAAAAATGCAGTGTACGGGGACCGAAAAAACAAAATATAAACAAACATACAACAACAACAACAACAACAACAACAAAAAAGCTATACAACACGTATGGTAAACCCCTCGGTAATAGACTGAGGTGAAGTTGGTATGAAGTTGGATATTCGACGGACATTCACTCCGGGTCGCATTTCTTTTCAATAGCTTCCATGTCATGTGACCTAGTGACTCAAAGTCCATATCAGATCTTGCTGCTACACTGGACAGATAAGGCATCATGTAGTATTTTAGAGTCTCTCATATTTAACTTAATATTTTTGTGGAAAAATTGTCTTTTTTGTCAATAGCTTCCATGTCATGTGACATAGTGACTCCAAACCAATGCAGGATTGTTTTATTACTCAGGATTAATAAGATACACCCCATTATGACACCATCCATGCGATGCTTGGATCAATCTTTGAGTGAGGTGGAGCATAAACCTTCGTAAAGACCTATGAATGTGTTCGGGAGCTGATTAAAAATCATTCTTACATATTTTTAAATAAAACATATTAGAAATGTAGTATATTGTTAGACCATGCATTTAACAAAACGTATGAACACTGTTTTAACGTGAGCACTTTGCTTCTGATTATTTTCAGAAAGTGTTTCTCCTACCCAAAACAGTTCTGGCAATGGTGGACTGTGAGGCCTTCAATGGACAGGCTTATTGCTACAGACAGAATAAAGGTTAGTATTAAATGACAGTACACAGTGCTGTTGGACCTTATAACATGCAGTGTTCAGTAGACAAAAAGTGTCCCACAAGTGCACGTCTGTCTCATGCATAATTGTGGTGTTAGTAGAAAGACATATCCTGTATGAGCTGAGAGGTGTAACACAATCCTTCAGGAAAAGTGACTATTAAACTGTAGCTATACTGTTGGCTATACTTGTAAATCGCTCTGTTTAAAATTATTTTGTTGAACACTAGATTGTGTAATCACTCACCAGTCTTGCCTTTGCTATCCTCTTGTCAGAATATTTATCAATTACAATTACAATTAGTAATTTTGGCAGACACTTTTATCCAAAGCAACGTACATATGAAGTCACACAATGATGGCACAGCATCGGGGGCAGTTTTTTGGGGTTCAGTATCTTGCCCAAGGATACTTCAGCATGTAGACTGCTGAGGCCACGGAGCGAACCACCGACCTCCTGATAGGTGGACGTCCGCTCTACCTCCTGAGCACCAGCCACCCCATTTATCAGTGCCTCTGACCTCCTCTAGCATCTCGATCGCACTCTTAATTATTTACATCATGACATTACCATAATTATGTAATACTTGGTTTATAATATACTTAAAATGCATATGGAATGTATAGACAACCTTGTATTACGTGTGTTTCACACATACATTAAAAATCCCACAGATGGACGGAATCAGAACTGAGGAAAGCTTTAAAGTCTGTGTAGTTTGATATCCAAGATGGTTCACAAAGACAGAAATTCACCAAAAAACCTCAATCCTCAGAACTGTCTACATTCAAAGTCATTCGAATATTGAAATCCATTTTGAACATAGATACATTAACACAACATTTTTCATAATGTGCTTGTGTGTGATGTGTTTGTGTAACCTCGGCCATTGGTCTTATTTTGTAAGTAAACCACAGGGATGGTGTCATACTGCTTCAAAGCAAGAAACTGTGTCAAAGATTTCATTTGTTCTTCTAGAATCTAGGTCCGACTACTTGCTGCACCATTACATTTGTAAGGGCTTGACAAAGTTCTCGTTAAACAATAAAAAGACTTAATGATTGCGGTAACCTTAGTTACTGAGTATTGAGTGGGTGAGCAGAGCGTTCACCCACTCCACTCAGTTGGGTCATATTATGGTGGTGGCTGGTTAGCTTTAGGTTTTCCGTGTATGTTGGTCATCTTTGCCACTGTGGTCTCAGTGGCATATGTTACTGTGTTCTTGACGTATTAAATAATTGTGGCATTATTGTCATGACTCAGAGCGCCTGTGCTTGTAGCCCATCAGAGTGTATCATGGTACTCACATTATGACTCACATGACTTACTCAAAAAGCAGCCAAGATGCCAGAAGTTGTCATTTAGAGTTATGTGCAGTCCTGCCTGGTGAACATAGTGTGATGCATTATTATAGTTGCTATGGTTACTTGCCGCTAATACAGTGTACCTTGCTCACTGATTCAGAGCAGTGGTTAAACCATTGACTGGGACTAAAAGAGACCGACCAGCCAATCAAAAGAGAATATATCCTGTACTTTAAAGTAATTTGCTAGTACCACATAGATCTCACTGAAATGTAAAAATTGACTACATAGGCATTAGCAGTGTTTCATATGCATTGTTGCATAAAGGACATTTTTAGTTTCTAGCATGATAAGCACATAAAACAGTGACCCCTTCTCATCAGCATGTTTTTTTTTCCACCTCAACTACTCTGAAGCAAAAAAGAGTCGCCACAGTCCCGACACAGTTGAGGAACTGAAGCTGCTCTTCCCCAAAGGATGTGACGTCATGGGCATCTCTACACCCGGCATCGTCTGTAAGTGTTCCTCTTTTCTGTTTCTCTCACATTTCCTCTGTCATATAGAAGACAATAAAATCCCCACCTCACAACCAATCAAACCACTGGTAGCCACATACAGGGAATCATTTAATTCAATACTGATATAAAAATGCTTCTGAAATGAGCTTTAAAGCCCTGTTATGTAGCCTTAGCATGCCCATCTACCAGGATGCTCTAAAAACAATGAAAGCTATCCAGGTATTTTGGGTAAATTAAGAGGAACAGTTCAGCAGAAAGGATTACACATTAAAGCCCAGTGCTG
Organism: Chaetodon auriga; assembly: GCF_051107435.1. Lineage (NCBI taxonomy): Eukaryota > Metazoa > Chordata > Actinopteri > Chaetodontiformes > Chaetodontidae > Chaetodon > Chaetodon auriga. The sequence continues at coordinate 13,200,457 of NC_135074.1, read as the reverse complement.
CTGCCTGGTTGGATAGCACAGTGGTGGCTGGCACCTCCCTTCCTCTGCCTCTGATAGATTGCCTCGTCTGCCTGGTGCTGTGCTCCCCATTTCTCCATATAATCACAACCCTGCCGAGAAGCGACTCTCCATCAGCCACATCCTCTCTCCACAAGATGATGGCTTATCAGGCTCCTGTCGTCTATCAGGTTTAATGGCAGCCTCAGCTGTTTGCGATAACACTCATTTTGTGAAATTGCAGCTGGGGGTCAGCCCTGGGTCACCACACACATCTAATTCAAATGAATGAAATCCTTGATTGGATAAGGTTGGGTCCATAGATTGTTTGGAACACGTCTGCCATACAGCCAAGATTACAAGTTATTATTTATGCGCGTTGATAATGGGGCTGCATAGTATTAAAAAAGATGACTTGTGATACACCTAGACATAGAATATCTGCAGAACTCTTTGTGAATAAATGATACCAATACTGTACAAATTCAGTTACAGCAATTTTCACTTGTGTGTACAGTTTACAGCTGAGTGAAAATAGTAGCCATCTGGGCACCTGAGGTGAACAACATGCACTGAAGATGTCGATCACACATTTTTTAGGCTAATATGATTAATATAATCACATAAGTGAGAGGACATATCTGAGAGCATGACAGGCGAAATAAAAATTCATGGGCTTTACTCATGTGGGATGCATTTATGTACAATATCTAATTTTCTGCTGCTCTGGGTCTCTCAATCAAAGCAATAACCAAAGACGTCGTTTGATGGTGTTGTGAAGTAGTGCGGGATCATGGGAGTTGCTGCCTTCATTGTTAAACAACCACCAATGGCCTTTTATTTTTTGGGTAGGATTACTTCAGTGTTCTTTGTTCTGGAGGATTATCCGCAGAGGTTTTCTCCTCAAATAGGGCCCGATGATGTAGTAGTTGTGAATGAAGCTGCCTGTCTCATGATCCTGTAAATTTAATGCAAAAAATGATTCCCAACCCAGCAGGAACCACCACAGTTCATCGGTAAAGCCAATACATCAGTGCCTTGAGCTGCAGTTTCTCTAATGGCCACTAGATGCTGACTTCAATAAAGTTCCTGCATCAAAATCAAGCTCTAGCTTCCCGCTACAGAGTCAATTAATTTCTACTTGAAGTTAGTAAGAGTGATTGTTCATTAAGGAAAAATTAAGCCTTTAAGAGAAGTCTGTAGACCTTTTTCACAGCAGACATTATGACTTGTCATAGCAGGAAAACCACAGAAATGATGGCTCTGTTCCATTCAAGTGTTCCAGTACGACATGATGGTGTGACAGTGAGCTGTGCACAATACCAGGACCCTGATACTGAGGCAGCTGAAACTAAGCTCTTCATTCAATCCTACTGGCACATGATGGCAAGCGGTAAACCCAATTCTAGTCTTCCTCATCCCTCCTGGAAATTAGGGTGATGCCACAGATACTGTCCGCTTTCTGTGGTTGCCACTGCAGATGGGTCTACAGCACATGAGTGGTTCTTAGTAATGTACCGATATTCAGCAGGTATCCTTTCCAAATTAACATGATAACAGCTGGTTTCAGTGATGAGTTCACTGTCAGATAAAGGGGAGGAACTTTCTTACTGCTTATTTTTTTTTTTTGTCTTAAATGAAAACTCAGACTCATGGCATGTACCTTGACATATTATGGTGCCTTATGCTTGCTCCTCTCTGCAGTGACTCCCAGTGGCTCCTGCTCCAGCCCTCCTCAGGAATACCAGGAGGGGGAGGCTGGCTTTGCGGTCATGTTCCCCAGCATGGAAGGTGTCCACATCAAGCCCTTTCATTTCTGCAAGAAATCCATTTCCCCAACGGCCCTGAAGGAAGCAGGTGAGTGTCAGATCACAGCAATCATTCAATAATCTAAACAAAGGAGTGCAAAAGTCATCCAATCTTGTAGACCTTGTTTTTGTGTCACTCTTTCATTTGTCTTACTTTCTTCACAGGACTAGTTGACAACCCAGAGCTTCGTGTGGTACTGATCTTTGTCTATGAGGCATATAAATCTGGAGGAGCACGCTTCCTCAGCCAGATACTGGAGCCGCTGGCCAAGAGCAAAGCTCTCATTGCCGGAGGGCTAGTAGAAAGTGTCTTATCTCCCACCAGGCACTGGTGAGTTCACGTCCTTCACTTAAATTATGTTTGTTTTTCTTAGCGGATTTCCGAAGAATCATGTTGTTCTACAAAAATTCAAATTGCAAGTGTTTTCATGCAAATTCCTCAAGTTCAAATACTGTGAAGCTTCCTCAGACGTGGTTTTGACTGCAGGGCTTTAGTTTCATTTCTTCATTTCTCTGTCACTTATGCCATTCATGGAACTGAAACTAGGTTTGGATTGAACTTATTGATAAACACTGGAAGTTATAATTATCATTTGCAGAGTTACATTTTTCAGAGGCATTGTTTACTGCATACTCTCTGATTCTCTTCACACTCTTCCTGTCATTTCTCGCTCTGTAGCTGTAGCCAGGGTGCATACGGTGTGGTGGGCCTGGCCCTGAGTGGCCCTAAGGTGCAGGGGGCATCTGTGCTCTTGGACCAAGACATCAGCAACCCAAAGGCAGCTGAAGCCACGATCCGCCGCCTAAAGGCAGCCAAAATTCCTGAGAGGAACACCCTTGGGTTCATGTTCGCCTGTGTGGGAAGAGGCCAGAACTACTACAACAACCAGCCCAACGTAGAGGCTGACGCCTTTCACAAGGTGTTCCCCAACACCCCGCTGTTTGGCCTGTTCGGCAATGGCGAGATTGGTTGCGACCGGATCATCAAAGATGACTACACGCTGTGTGACACTGACACAGACAGTCTGCAGCATGAGTACACGACAGTCATGACCCTGGTCCATCTAGGCTAACTGACTGACCCACAGTGACACTGGACAAACAGAAAAAAAAAGACGACCCATCGTGCTCCTGTTTGCAACAGGATCAATCTGTTCGCTGTGTAACTCACATTACGACTCAGAATATTGCTGTCCCCATTTCTGCTCATACAGCGGGAAAGTGATCCCTTTAGCCATCGATGTAATGGCATCATTTGGGAAATTGTGTCCCGCCTCGGAGACTGTGTGTAAACACAGTTGACATAAGACAAACCGATCATCTCTTTTTTTTATGTGCTCGGGCACTGTTGTAAAATATATGTGTTTATATTTTCCCCAAATTTCGCGCACATTCAAGGCATATCTTCCAACATCATCCTCATGGTCTGTTGGCTTTGCAGGTGAGTAAATTATATACGCTTGTGGTCCCACAAGTGATTGTTAAACTGTAGTTGTTGCTTCAGCGCAGGCACTTTTTATTCATGCGAGTGAGAGGAGTGTGGTCCCTCTTCCACAGAATCAAGGTAATCTTGGTTCGAATGCTCTTGTTATGTAGGTTTTACACTTATGGTTTTTTACACTTTTGCTTACCGGGGAAGAAATAATAAACCGTGTTAGCCTACAGATTAATCCTCTTTTGCAAGATATGTATGTACCATGGTTCATTTGGGCACAGGGGAATCAGACGGAATCTTACAGTGCCTCTTTTTTTCATCCACATGTCAGGTCATATCTCCTACTACCTACTTCCAACTGTTAATGGATGAGCTCAATGGTGACTTCATCTCCCCAGCTTCTGCTGCTTAAATGAAAGATTCATCCTAAAACAGAAGAGAGAACACGGTCGCCCTGTTAGCTGTGTTAGTGACACTGACTAGCAGAAACTCTCAGTTTCACCTCACTTTACTCTCATCTCTTCTGCAGTGAGCTAACTTTAGGAAAAAGTGGTTGGAAATTGAAGATGTACTGTTCAGTCAGAAAAAATGGTGTCCTTCGCGATGCTAATACATGGTAAAGACTGAAATCTTGATAGTGTAGTCTGAGACTAACTACCTAGTTGCACGTTTGAAAAAGCTGCCAAATATAAGAAATAATATTGCTCTTTCTCGAAAATCCATTAATCCCTCTTGATGGCCCTGCGATTGATCGATGTCATGCTTTTTCCTCATTAAGACGAATCTCCTCATGACAGGACGGTGCAATTTCCAGTCTGTGTAGGTCTGTTGGTGGTTAGTTGCTGTTATATGTTGACGTTCAGCTTTTCTATATACGCTGCAAAGATGATTGTTGCAAGAATAGACATTGTTGAGGAAAGTCCCAGTATTTTTACTTTTGAAAAAGTCCTCCTTTGTATCGTAACGCACACATCTGCCCTCATAGTTTTTGAAGATAAAGCGAAGACTTAGTGTTCATGGCTCATTGAACAAGGCTGTCTCTGGTGTTGATGCACTTTTCTACATGTGCCAAATCGTGTCTGTTCTGCTCTTTTCCTCAATAAAGGACAAACCTTCAGTATATTGATAAACGCTTATTCTTTGCCTTTCCCATCCCTGTCTTTAACGCCACTCCAGCAGCGTGCTTAGACCCGCTCCCTGAGCCCACTGGGCGCTCGCATCCTCCCCCGGTTGTAACCACAGGCCTACTACACTTAATTCACATCACCACTTTTCCTTCTTTGTGCACACCCTGAAATCTGAGCCTCAGCCTATGATATCTCCAGCAGCCCACGTCCAGGCGTGTTTGAATAAAGGAAGAGACGCTTGGGATTGATTGATGGTCGCTTTAACCATCGACTGGCTAATCCCGATGAATGACAAACGGTTAAACCAATTGCTGTAAAGGCAATTTATATTCCCATAGTATCTTTATTTTGGGAAACCGTAAAAAAGCCCCGCTCATGACACGGAGAGGGACGACCTACCAGGCGTAAAGCTAATAAAATCATCTGTGGCGATAATCCGCTCACAAATTGGCCTCGATCGGGAACTGAGAAAATCTACTCACAGGCTTTCTTTCTTACACACACACTCACACACACGCTCACACACACACACACACACGGACAACATTTTTAGACTGCTATGTCGTGACCGGAGCGATGCAAATGTCACACTATTCATTGGCTACTGTCAGTCTCCGGCACGAAAACGTCAATGTTTTGATGGCGTTCGGCTGAAATTCGCCCTGTGTTGGCCGGCTGCTGCTGAGGAAGCGGCTCGGTACGGAGCCGACGGCTTTGTCGGGCTCGCTTCAGCACCTGGACAGCTCCTTTCGCAGGGTTCCCCGCTGCGCTCGCCGGGGAAACCCTCGGCTGAGGAGCGGAACCTGGATCTGGATCTGGAGCAGCACACGCACAACCCTCAGCGAGGAGGAGGAGGAGGAGGAGGAAGAAGAGGAAGACATCGCACTTTCAAGGGTCCTTATTTGATCTGACTAACCCTTAAAAGCTAACATGATCTTGCCGAGTGACGATGCTTCTTGCACTTGAGCTTCAGCCCCTCTTTTGGTTTTGCATTGAAATCCGAGCAGCGCAAGTGGGAGCAGCGGAAGCAGCAGCAGAAGCGGTGGTGGTGGTGGCGGTGGTGGTGGTGGTGCTCGTCCAATGCAAAAGTGCTAAGGATAGCTGCAGCCTACACACACTGCGAGCCTGCTGCTGCTTCACTTACTCTCATCACCACCGAGGGAGACATTACTATCAGCAAGGGGGCAGCGGGAGGCACGATTACCCATCAACAATGTAAATCGCGCACAGGTAAGTCCTTTCTCCGGATAAATCATTCATTTGTGGACAGCGAGGAGCTGTCAGTAGTTGTGCACACAACTCTCATTTGGTTTCGCATGTCAGCAAGTAAATCGGCTTGATCACAGGTGCAGTTATTACTGTGATGGCAGGAAGTGAGAATCTGAAATGCACCGAACTCAGTTTGGAGAGTGTTGAACCAGAACTGTGAGCAGATAGATTAAAAGTTAATGTTTGCACAAGTTAGTTTATGTTTTTGGTGATAACAGGTTTAGGTGTCTGTTTGGAGTGTAGGCTCTGTGGTTGATGTCTGACATTTTCATTGAAATCAACTTTTCAGCTGCAGAGTTGGGGGTTTCTGCTGGTCTGATATTTGCCACCATACTCAAGGACGAGCCCTCCAACACGGTCCTTGTGGCTTGTGTGATGGAAGCAATGAGCTCCCCTGATTTTAACACATATTTTTCATCAGTAGATACAAGAAAGAAATCATAGGAGTCAGCAGAGAAGCAGCTTCACTTGTTCCTAGTAACAGAAGTTGTGATGTTACAATAGCTGTCACAGTTTTACTTGATATGAAAACGCTGCAGATACCAGGCTGAACACTCACTGTTTGCATCTCTGGATGTTGTGGAGAGTAAATTTACAGATGATTGTTAGTCCTGTATGACACATGAAGGAATCTTCCTTCTCCTCATGTGTAATAACGAGTGTGTTTGTTCCAGGTTCAACATGAAAGCAGCATCCATCAGGAGAAAAGGTGAACTGCAGCACTAAAACAACCAGAACTGAGTGGAAACCTTGTGACAAGTGCCACCACCATCTCTCCTCACTCCATCACCCAGCATCATGGCAAATGCTGAGTAAGTACAGTCCATCGCGGATCTTACTTTCTCCTCTTCCTCGCTCTCTCCTCATATTCCCAACCAGCATAGACCGTATTCTTATGGATTCCTTCCTCTTCCTTTCATGTTACACTTATTTGTCCCAGCATGTCTTTTTCTCCCCTCATCCCAACTTTACTCTTCACTCAGTCTCCCCTCTTTCTCTGTTTCCCAGGCTTCTGTGCCTCAATCTCTACAATAATGACCTTTGTTCGCTCAGACGCTGCTACAGTTGAGGTGTCTCGGCCCGGGTCACCCTGAATGCTAAACACAGACGCACACTGAGATGCAGAATCACACCTGCACAATGCTGACAAACACAGCGTCCATTCTGCAGCCCTGACCACGGGTCACTATGTTAATCCTTTCTGTGGAACAGCATACACTGATTATTATTATCCATAACTATTACAAATTAACACCCTCCACCTCCAGTTTTCTCCCTGCTTTCCATTTTTAATTTGTGCTCTCCAAGGGTGTAGCGAGAACAGCTGATGCATTACAGAGGGAGTGTGCTGCAGCCTGTGTGTATGTTTATGAGCGTGTGAAGACAAAGTAAGAGGTAAGGGAGAACAGTGAAAATCATTATTCTCCGTTAACTCATGACTCTGGCGCTGCAGCATGGCTCTCTAATTTGTCTCATCTTAACTAGCTGCGTTTATTCTCTTGACCTAGATGAATAGCCCTAAATCATCGCTCCATTTGCGCTTTTATAAGAGAACCAGTTCTGCTCGTGGTCCCATACAGAGCCCAGCTCAGCGGGGCTCACAAGCAATGCCATATCATGCTGTGGTTAAGGTGGAACACATCCTAAAACAGATGACTATAGCTCACAGCCGCTTTGCACAGCTCACCAGAAAAAAAGGTTTCACTCCCGAAGACTGCCGATCGCGTCTTTAAGATACATGATAACTGAATGAGACACAGTCATTACTTTTAAGTCCTATTTTTCATCCGCGCGTGCAAACGTTTTTTAACCCATCTTTCCACACCTTGATGTCTATAGTGACGTAGAACTGGATTTATGAACGTCATTCATATTTATACTTTTGCACTATATTTCATTCAGACCTTTATTTTATACAAATTAGTGCTTGATTCTACATTAAGAGTCTGTTATATTCTCAGCTTCATAAATTTAAATTAAACAAATGTAAAAATACAAGGAAAGTACCTGTATTGCAATGTAAAAAATACTCCATTATAAGTAAAAGAACTCAAAATCCTATTTAACTAATACTAGTACAGAAGTATTATCAGCAAAATGTGCATAAAGTATCAAAGTATAATAACTGGTTCTACAGAAAAATGGCCCCTGACTCTGATTTATTGTTTTTTTATATTATTCAGATTGTTAATACTGATGTATCAACGTGCAGGCAGCAGTTTGCTCTTGTAGTATGAGGGGTGCTGATTTGCTGATGAAGTATTTATACGCTGTTGGGTTGTTTAGTTCAGTGGTTCCCAACAAAGGCATCAAGGACCCCTGTGAAGGATAAATGGACAAATGTTTGAAAGAAGAAAAAGTCAAGTTCTGCTCCACAGATTTGTATTTATTGTTTGGACTTTCCTCTGCTCTTTGCTTTTTTTGTGAAATATTGTTACTTTACGTCTTTGAACACGACTTCATCCCTTCTTTTATAAGAGGTCTGTGCTGGGAGCAATGGGTTTAATCTTTAAACATAAAAAAACATATAAATCTGAAAAGTAACCACGAACTGTTGGACAAATGTACTTGAGAATAAGTCCAATATTTCCCTCTGACATGTAGCGAGTTGCAGCAGACAGTAGCAGAAAATGGAAATACTCAAAATATGTAATACTCAAAATTATACTAAAACACAGCACTTTTTCTGCGTTCTGCCACTGCTTGTTTGTAATGGACCAATCTTATGTTTTGCCTCCTAATGAGGACAGATGCAGATTTGACTCAAGCTTTTGAAAAAAAAATGTTCATATCCACACGCCTCACCTGAAGAGTCTACCTTCATGGAATCAATGCATACAGTAAATTGCACTGAAGGGTGTATTTTCCCGTTTAAGATTCTGGAGGGTCCTTGGCGGTGGTTGGGATCATTCATCTTTCTCCCCACGTCGATGTTTACCCTGTTGTTTATTCAACGCCAGTGGGAGGGTGGAGAGGTTGGACGGCTTTGCCTCTTTTGTACAGAGGGTGGGAGTTGACAAGCACATGCTGTCTTTCTGTCTGCTGGGAGAAATGCTGTCTATGAGTGGCCTGATATTCTGTCTAATTGGCTCTTTTCATAAGTACACTGGCATAATGTACGCAGTTGATTAGGTACGGATGATAACACGTGTGGGTTAGGAGGTCTGTATGATGTGCATTAAGGCTGCCCGGTTTTTAATGATGCAGTGATGCATTTTAAAACATTTAGTCTGACCAAGTGCTTCTTATCTGGACAGTCAGGATGTCAGATTAAAGGGACAGTCCACTGATTTTACGCATCAAGTTCATTTTACTCTTTATGAAAAGTACTACTCTTTGCATCACTACAAGTTCTGGAGGGAGTTTTCCACGATAAAACAAACAAAAAAATCCTGATGGAGGAATTTCTTCCTACAACCCAGAACGCAAAAAAGTTGGGACGCTGCGTAAAATGTCAATAGAAGCAAAACGCAATCATTTGCAAATTAACTGTGTTTACTGAAAACGATTTAACGAAGTGTTCCTGAGCTCATGTAGTCATATCCTTTACACAGTCATGTGCTCACAAAGTGGTGAACCTCTCTCCATCCTCACTTGTGAACGACTGAGCCTTTCAAACCCTGTCATGATACTGTCAGCTGTTACCAATCGACCTGTTTACCTGTGGAACGTTCCAAACAGGTGTTTTTGGAGCATTCCACATCTTTCCCAGTCTTTAGTTGCTCCTGTTTCGACCTGTTTTTGAAATATGTTGCTGCATCAAATTTAGAATAAGAATATATTTACAAAAATCAATGAAGCTGATGAAGTAAAGCATTAAATATATCGTCTTTGTACTGTTTTCAATTGAGTATTTGTCCTAAAAGATGAGCAAATGATTCTGTTTTATTTATGTTTCACACATTGCGTCTTTTACAGTCTTTGCTCTGTGTGTCATGGTAGACACAACAACATTCGGAGCATGAGGTTCCTTGCCTGACTTTTCTTTTTTTGAATGCCTGTAACATTTCAGCTTCCTCCATATATCGTCAGAACGTTTTCAAACTAATCAGTCTTATCTGTGGGAAATGTCTCCCTGCAGTAAATTGTTCCTGGAAATGCCATTATAATTCTAATTATTCACTCACTCCTTACTGAATTAAACATTTACAATTTAATAAGATAACAGCTGTTGCTAAGAATTCTGCACGGTGCTCAAGATGCAACAGGCAACACCTTAAATACTGACTTACAGCATATACTGTGTGTCTCCTATGTTTGCCCTGTGTGCAAAAATACAGTCAGAAGAAACAAGCCAGTCAGTCAAGTCAATTTCACAAGTCTACAGAAATCTGTCTTTTCAGTCATTAAGTCTTTCAAGACCCATATTCCCCGAAGTGTCTGTAGAAATTAAAATAATCTATTATTGGAAACTGACACAGTGTAAAAAGGTCCACGGACCTCTCCATTATGAAGAAGGCTTATGTACATCTGCTGTCTTAGTCGTGCCCCACGAGGGTCTCTGTGTCTCCTGTGTCTTCTACAGCTTGTATCTGTAAAGGTCAGATAAGAGACTGGTCACACCAGGGCCAGAACAGTCCATTGTGCAGTCCACCAATTCATCATAGTTTAATCTGTAATTATTAATGAGCTAATGTGCCTGGCAGACTTCATTAATATCCACTGGCGTGAAATTACGAAAGTTTCTGTGGAAGTTGAATTGGGTGTTCTAAGAAATTACCTGAGGCAATTTGTGAAATTGGACAGGTGTTTTGTCCTACGACATGAGCACGGTGCTAAACAGCAAGTTCCCTTTTCCAGGTTATTGCTTGGACTGATGGGTGTAGATTGACCAAAATGCACGTGGTGAGAAAGGTGAGGCGAAGTGTGTTTTTCTGCTGGTGTCACCGTTTTTTGCATGGTTTAATCCGGATGCTGATAAAGTCCCACATGTCCAAGCTGCCTCATCTTCATCTTTTGATGTGAAATCCATATTACGCTGCGTGTGAGTCAGCAGCAAAGACAAACATTACTCACTGTCTTTACTTTCTGAGCAGCAAAAAGTGGACACTTCTTAGTTTAGAGCAAACACAAGTGTGAAATGTCTCTTCTAAAACCATGACGCGGTTATTCTCAAACCGATTCCGGCTTTGAGTCTGACTGTAAGTTAGAAGTTGTAGGATACAGTTTGCGGTGTTGGCTGTTCCGCCGACAGCATGCATGCACACTCGTATTTGATGAGTCTGTAACACTAATACACAGTGATGTCCAGCTTCTCCAAAGTTCTCCACAGCAGCTGGTGGGAGCAGCGAACATCTGCTTTGTGTCTGCATGTTCTGGCCAAGTTTTTGGTGTGTTTTAGATCCTCAGGCATTATGCTCAGACAGCCTCATCTAACGTGTGTGTGTGTGTGTGTGTGTGTGTGTGTGTGTGTGTGTGTGTGTGTGTGTGTGTGTGTGTATGTGTGTGTGTTGATCTTGTAGTCCACTGAGGCCTTGGACAGAGTGGAGTGTGGTTCAGGGTAAAATATGCCTGGATGGAAATACATTTTCTTTACTCCCCCAGAAAGTGTATTTTCAAAGCTGCCGTCGGGCTTTTCAAGGGGAGGTGATAACACCTATGTTTGAGGTGAGGTGTGATAATAATGGCTCATAGTTTTTATGTTTCATTTACTTGATAGATTCATATATTTACACTATGTAGCACAACATGAAAGCAGACAATGTCAGATTTTTATGTCATGTTTCCACATATTTCTTTTTCATGGCAGCATTTTCAACTATATTAGACCATGTACTCCCTGACATACAATGGAATTTATTCGGAGGATAGTAGATCATATTGTCATAATGCTGAGTGCAGATGGAATTTCTCATTTATGAACAGTGTGCAATAAAAGTTTAAACGGGATAATAACGAAAGCACTGATTTCACTTTAAGCACTTTGAAGTCAGATTGAAAAATCAGAAAGTTCATATTTTTTCAAGCAGGATTTTCTTCCTCTGTCATTAGGCTTTCATAGACATCCTCTAAAATTATGTTTTGGAGCATTTTATGTCTTTATTTCTTAGCCAACAGAGAGAAAAATGGCCCCTATAGGCCCCTCAGCTGTCAGTGTGCCCCAAGCTTCTTCTTTTTAAATTCAAGATCAGAAGAAGACTAAAAGTCCACAGCCTGTACAGCGGTTAGCTAAATGCTAACGTCAGCACACTGTTATGCTCACTATGACAACTGAAACATGCAATGTTTTGTCGGTATGTTGTTTATCATATTCACCTTCTTGGTGTAGCGTATTAGGATGCGAAGCAAACAAAGCCAAATTATTCCTTTTCTCGTCTCTAAGGCCGCTTGGAAGTCTGTCTTACTGCACAGGGGTCACGAGGGTCATGAGCGAGACACTTCCAGTTGTCAGAGGAGGAACATTCTTCAGCGCCACTGGCTCCCAGTCACTTACATGACCTTCTGTTTTGGTCAGTGAAGTCCCTTGAGCAACTTTTGTCACATAATGACCTTTTGTACCTGGCCCACAACTCTACAGTCCACTATGTAATGTTATCTGCCACCCCCAGGGAATCCTGCTCCCCTGAATATCACTTCTTTCCTGTGGGTGCTCTCCTGCAGTTGCACTCTTTTTAGTCTTTCCATGAAATAATGTGTTTGAGATTTTTGCAGTTGCCACTTTCTGTTAGATAAGAACATTGGGGGTACTCAGAAAGGTCAGTATTCTTACTTAAAACAGCAAAATCTATTTATATTTGCACTGGGATGGAAACAGAGACAGGTTTGTCTTTTGGGGTTTTTTTGTTGACATTGTTTGGACTCCAGTGCACTAAAGTTATTGCCATGTATTATATAAATGCGTTCTAACAACATTACTACAACACGTGTACACTGTTGATCCATTTTCACATTTCGATGCAACATTCATGGAACTTTGTCAACAATAAAACGGATATGTGCACTGTAATGGATTACCTCTCCAAAGCAACTTTAAGCCTCTGGAGCGACATTCACTGAAATATCACAATATCTCTAAATATGTGACAAACCCTCCTGCTTCACCGGAGACCTTTGCTGAACATTGCACAAATCCACGAGCTGCACCCGCAGCTTTCCCTGATATCTCAACTGGCAGCCAGGCAGCACACCAGGTACATTACTGTAAGCTGTGAGCCGGTGGGGTCCGGACAGCTTGTGTCTGTCATGAGTAGTTATGTGTACGGTCCTGATTGTTTGGGAAGGGAGCCAAACCTGCCGCTGTGCTGTAGATGAGAGGTGGTATGGATGAGGTGTTGTGTGTAGGAGAGGTGTGGAGAAAACAACATCTATCAGGCCAACCCACTGTGGCATAATACTGTATGTCCACAGTCTCTGAGCGGGAATTAATTCTTTGCCAAGTAAAATAAGTGTAGAGCTATTTGTCATAAAGGCACATTGACAAACTTCCACAATACAACAACGTTCGAGTCCATTCCTGACATAAATACATTTACTGTACACACGATGACACAAAGAATCCCCGTGGTCCGTTGGCCATTTTTAGTGCAGCTAAGTCAGTAACAAGGTGATGTCGCACCAGAACTTACTACAGTAAACGTAGATGTTCATTAAACAGAAGTGCTGGCTTCAAAATAATTACAGGGGGGAGATGTTGCTTCTGCTAAATAGCATTTGTAAATTCTTCATTTGTATATATTAATTAGAAATGCACGATCCAATATGCAATAATCACAGTCAAGTTAAAGTTAAAAAAAAAACAAAAACAAAAAACGTACTTGGGTTTTTCCTATGTCACACACACATATTCTCACCTCTTAATGAGCCTGGGTTTATCTTAACACCCAACTTTGAGATGATAAGGACCAGGCTTTTATGGTTTAGGCTCCCCTCAATTTGGAAAAATCTGTTTGTGGATATAAAGCTACCAGACTCTGTGTCTGCTTTTTAAATTATTATTATTATTTTTATTAATAAATTATTATCATGTTTTTAATTTTTAGACAAGACTTTCACAACAGATTACAGATTTTCTTACATCTGCTCCCCGTCGTGTTTCTGTTTTTACTTCATTTTCTTTGTATGCATGTGTGCACTGTACCTGTGCATTACTGCGCAAATCACATTTTCTGAACAGACATGAAAAGGCTGCTGTCTATAGAGAAAAAGTGATATTCTGTTTTTAATTTAATATCCATTGTCTTCACTCATATAATACATATTGCCTTGTACCTGAGTCAACAGCCTCGCCGGTCCATATAGACTCCGTATCTTCAAAGAAATGTATGGCCCCCTTGCCGAGGGAAATAATCCCATCAAATTGGGATGAAGACAGCAGCACTTGAGACAAGACTGCAATAACACTTCTTCATGAAAGCAAAGGGTTTATATTAATGAAAAAAAGTGCTGCTGTTGAATTCTCTACATGCAGAGTTATGATAGGCTGCTCCTGGGAAATGCTACCGCCTCTACTTTTTAAACTTAACTTACATCACTATCAACACATCTGCATACAGAATCATCAGTGTGGCAGTTATTTTGTACTGTGTGATAATTTACCTGAATGTTGTGTGAACTTTCTCTCAACTTACTTCAACTACGTCTGTGTGACGTCCTCAGAAAGCAAGTGGACTCTCCTGTTCAGCTGTGGTTTACCGGTTGCAGAGCTGATGCCAGCACTGACGAAGAGCAGAATGTGGAGAAGTGCAGTCCAATGGCCTTTCCCATTACATGAAAAAACATAGACAGATAAAATAAATAGATGAGTCTGGCCCTTTTGTAGAGGAGTTTGCAGAATTTCCATGGGACAGAGTGTGTGCAGCTAAAGTTCTCCGGAGCCAACGGGCACATGTTTACTCACCTGAAACAGGTTTTGAGAATACACCTGCTCATAATGGCTGTGACTCATTCATTTGGCCGTTTTGTTCGGTGGATTTGGTTGCAGCAACACATCTACAGCTGGTGCCTTTTCCTTGTTTTCATGCTCTGTTGGTGTCCAGCTCACAAACTTTCATTTGTGCACTCGTTGGCTTTAATGGGTCGAGGCTGCTCTGCTTTAGTGTTCGCTCAGGTCGCAGCTACAATATATGGCGGTGGGATTTTTTGGATACTTTCCTGCGGCTTACTGTGTCACTATAGCAACAAGAGCCAGTTGGATTTGTTTTGTGTGATGTCTTTTGGAACTTCACACGGCCTCCTTAATTTGGTCTACGGACGTTAGATACACCTCTATGATACTTGAACTCCATCAAAATCTGGACACAACTGTTGTCATTTTTAGTCATTGATTTGTTTTGTAACCTCAGATTCTTTCTTACCTTCCAGTATATAGATCAGGAAAACTGCATCAAGCTTTATAGAACTGGAGTAAAACAACCATTAACAGAGCACTCCACCGATTGGCATTCTACTCATTTAACATTATTGACTCACAATGGAAAAAGATTAAAACAAATAAGGCAGAACCAGATATATTATCTTTTTATTCCACGCATGCTCTTCCTTGTCAAAACACGCATACATTACCCACAATGCAACTCAACGACAGACAGTTTAGTCAGAGATTTGGGTGTGTTATGCTAGCACCTGCAAATGAAGCCTCCAGCCACTAGCCTCCTTGTTAGGAGTGTTGGTTAATGACATTAACAAACAGTGTGTTTGCGGTTCACTTAGGTGCTGTTTGGTGCCTTGGATCAAAGAGCAAGAAACGTCGTGTTTTATAATTGTTAATATTCCGTATGTCCTTCCATTGGAAAGTTGTATTTGGCTGGTTATTTTCTTACATCCTGGTGTTAAGGTCACTGAGTCAGAGTTTAGATCTGATCAGCCTTGGTGACTTTGTTGATGTCATCATGATTCCCATAACCCACAATCCACGATTCTCTGCCAAACACACACACACACACAAACACACACACACACACCCTACAGTCACTCAGAGAATAGGATGCCCTCCAGCAGCACAGGTCACTCCAGATTGCATCAAAGGTCCTTTAGCATTGACATTATCACTGTATATTTTAATAAACTCTGGCTGTGATGTGGTTTAAGGTCGTTTGTGTGTGTGTGTGTGTGTGTGTGTGTGTGTGTGTGTGTGTGTGTGTGTGTGTGAGACTTGGGGTTTTATCTGTTATCTGCCTGCATATCTATCTGTCCTGTCCTGCCTGTTTACCTGTCTGTCCTTTCCTAAAGGTATGCCTGTCTGTCAGATTGCATGCCTCTCCTCTGAATGTTTTAGGTCACTTAGTGCTGCCTGTCATGGAAGTTTGAGGATGACTGAAGGAGAGGAAGTGAAGAATTCAAAAAAACAACGTGAAAAACTGTATCAGTATATAGAAAATGGCTGCTGGGAATACCCTTTGTATCCTCTCTGCACACAGCCATCACTTCAGTCACTTCAGCTTCTCCCTGTGTTTTGTGCCACAGCCATGAGGGAAAACAGAGCTGCAGTATCTTGATGAAAGAGTTTACTGTGCGTTCAGCAGCATCGTATGGCTTCGTCCCATCTCGTCATCTCTACATTTCCTCTTTCTTTTTGTGGTCAACCTTCTTTCCTCCTTGACCTTTGTCCCTCTGCTTACATTTATTTATCTTCACTCTCTTAGTTTTATGTATTACCTCCATTTCTCACTTCCATTTGTGCCCCTCTCTCCCCCCTTGTCTCTTTTACTCCCATCTCCTCCTGGTTTAATCCCAGTCATTCTGGTTCATTACAAAAAAAAAATAAAAAAATAAAAATAAAAAAATCATCTCTTATTGTTCCAAGCTGTTTTTTCTTTATTGTCCTTCTTGCATAACCCCTCATGTCCATCCCCGTTTTCTCCCACTCCATCCTCTAGTTTCCCCTCCCCGCTCACCTTTTTCCTGACTTCCTTTGACGTTTGAAGGAGAGTGGGGATCCACTCAGCTGACAAAGAGAGAGGCGATGACGTCACAGCAGACATGATACACCAGCATCTGCTCTGGTCTAAAAATACACACCACAGGGCACACACAGTCAGTCTGCAGCTGCACTCAGCATTTGTTTCCACCTCCACGCTCTACTGAGATGGCCCAGCTTTTACACAACTGGGGCTTGTGGGCACGCTGGGTTGCATGCTGCTGGCCTACAACTGAGCAGCCTTGATGCGTTTAGATATTAAGGTTTAAAGGTGGATAAGGGTGGAGGGCGGAGGCTTGCTGGTGTGAACACAGAGGAAGGTGGGCACGGTTATTAGGTTAACATCCAACCTGTCATTTGTAAATGAATTTCAACATATCTCTTGTTGAAATTCTCCTGTTAAATTGTTTAATACTTGTAAATTTTGTTGCATCTATGTGGCTTGACATTTAGAAAAATGAAATTGATGTGTTGTTTAAGTATTATCACTCCAACTGGATCCAAGTGCGTAAAAAATCACCCAAATGCACTTTCTATTAGTTGCTTTGGTCAGGTACAGTCTTTATTTACTGTGGACCACATCTCAGCTGTGATTCACTGCTCACTGACATTTTTATACACAGCAAAATAACCTGCCTATATTTTTTATTTTTACCTCAGAACAACTGATATCACCAAATTAATATCATTGTTATGGAACATTTAATTTTATACACAATTATGTGAAGTAATATCTGCTGTGATACTGATATTACTTTAGAGCTAGTTAACATTGTGGATGAGCTGTTGCCACAATTAAGTAGCTCAGTTTAATTTAGTAGCATAATTTGCAAGATTTGATCACGAAAATGACAAATTAACCTCACAAGCTTTAAATACTGGTGTAACATTGAAATAATTATTCTGATGTAAACCGTAGAATTAATACATCTCAGGTCTCAGCTGTCCTCAGTTTGTCTCTTGTGTCTCCTCTTCGTCTCCTTGTCAAGTTCTTCTTTTCTGTCTGTATTGTTTGTGTTATGTTGTTGTCAATCAAGCTTGTTTACTATGACAGCAGCTCACGCACACTACCTGCAGTAATCACTGTCTTTGAGCAAGGCACTGCACCTGCAGCTGCTCCGGTCCTCCGCAGTGGAGGACTGCGTGAGCGCTCAGTAGCTCCCTGGTGCTTGAGTGGGTGTTTGTGTGTAACCCTCTCTGACCCTGCGTTTACTCCCCGAGGCCGTCACTGTAAGAATGTGTTCTTAGTGAAGTTGCTGGGCTGAATAATTAGTCTTTTTTATCTGCACTGCTTTTGTGCTCAAACATTATTATACGCTTCTTCAACAAAACCCTTTCTGTCCTTTGCTTCTGCTCTGTTATCAAGGCTACATCTGCTACTTTTATGGTAATTGATGAATGTCCTTATGCTGTCGTTTTGATATTTAAACCATTTTAATATTTATCTGAGATGTTAAAAGTAATAAATTCTAAATTTATGGTAGTGGTGTGGTATAATATTTCTGCACACATCTGAGAAATGTGGTGGTTATTTTAAAGTAGTCTCTGACTTTCTCTGTTCTGTCTCCTCTTTGTCTTTGGTCTGTCTGTTTCTGGTGTTGGCATGCGACTAGGGAAGTGGAGCAGGCAGGTCTGTCAGACTTGGAGATCATCTCCCAGCCAGTGGAGGATGAGAACCAGTGCTTGGCTCCTCCGGTCCAGCTGGTGAGTTTTGGCTACAGAGATCTGCCCCTCGCAGCTCTGGACCTCTCGCTGGCTGGCTCACAGCTCCTCTCCAACGCAGATGAAGATGAAAACAGGGACGGGTGAGTGGAACTAGTGTTGAATGTTGAAGAGTGCTGTTCTATGTGGAGGACGCATTCGTTTTTTTTTGGTTTTTGGTTTGCCTCGGTGGCAAGCGTGAGTGACAGACTTGTGATCATTTCTTGGTTTCAAGCAGCTCCGGAGTGACAGCGATTTGCTTCTCTTAGCAGTTTTGGCAGCTGGGAGGTGTGAGCGACGCACTGGTACTTTCATTTGCTCCAGGTGACTTTTTTCTGAAATCATTTGGAAGTGGCACAAACACACACTCACAGTGCAGTTGAACAGATCCCTGCATCTTATGAGCAGTGATTTGATTGAGGGAATCAAAAACAACTCAACTCACTCTTCTGAAAAGCCCCATCGAACAGTAACGCCTGCCAGAGAGTATTGATCATCCCGATGTCCTGAGCTTATTGTGTGTGTATGTTTGTTGGAATGCTGATCAGATTTTGGTGATTGATCAGATTTTGACCTGTACAGTATCTCTGCTGGCTTCATATGATTCTCCATCCTCTCTTTCACTCCATTAAGTCATGACTGATTTAACATCAGTGTATACAAACTACTGAAACGATCTTCTATGAGATTCTTTAATTCTTCGTCAGCAGCAAACGAACAGCCTGCCTTTGGAGCAGCTTCTCGTCAGCGCTCAGCCTAAAGTGAGTGTTTTCATGCTGGAAGACGCGTCTCTCCAAAAGCTGAATGACGTGATTTAAACAAATATTGTGCAGTGAGATGATTGGCAGAGTTTGTGTTTCTCTGTCAGTTTCTCAGGCATCCTGTTCATATTGTGAGTGTCAATCTCACACGAGCGTCCGTAACAGATGGACAAAGTGTGGCGTGTTTGTGTGCTTGTAGCTCGCTGCAGGATTAATCCAGTCACTTTGAGCTCTAATTTGACTCTTGGTACTAGCTTAGTCCAGGGAGAAGGTTTTCTCCTTTTTACACATTACACAGTTGCTTATGACTGTTTGTAAAAAAAAAATAAATCACCAGGAGCAGTCAAAACTATTTAATTAAACAGCACCTGTGCTATTAATTTAATAAACAAACACCAAGATATTCTAATCACAAATCTAAAATGTGATGATTCTTGTGACATTACTCTTAAGCCTGCCATCTGGCATGAATTTTCAAAAAACCTCAGACCAGTTGAAATGCAAATTCATTTAAGATGCATAATAACTGTGGCATCATCTGATCCGAGATGAGTTATTAGATACATTTCATTTTGTGTGTAGGAACATTTTCTACACTAATGTCAAGGTTTGTCGTTAAAGAGTAAGTACTTACATACATAATGTGAAAAATGATTCAGAGTAAAAAAGAAAAAAAGAAGCTCTTCGACGCAAATTAGTATTCAGAGCTCATCATCTCTGCCCTCGGCCAAAACTTCAGACTTAAGAGCCAGTGACAGCAGCGGTGCGCCTTTCATTCTTACTGGTCCTATCTAAACATACAGCTCTACTATGGAGGTGTCCACCGTTCAAGTTCTCTTGGTAGCGAGTGAGCTGTCAGCAGAATGATGTGATATGATGTGATATGATTTATTTATGGATTGCAGACATAAAAAAAGTATCAGAGAGATAACATGATAAAGTGAAAACACTTACATCCAGCATGGTCCCAAGACGTTAAAGACGCAGAGGAGCAGCAGTGATGAAGCTCAGAGAGGCAGCAGGTGCGCAGCCTGTTAAATGCAATGACAGCAGAGGGAAGGGGTCAAGAGACGGACATGCATCTTATGGATGTGAGACCAAATACGCTGGTGTCTGCCAAATGGATGGAAAGGTGCTTAATACCTTTTCCTGAAAAGGAAGAGGAAAGTTGAACAGAACAAATGAAAGATCATCATGACCACCCATTGTTTATGTAACATTTACTCCACCGCCGGTGCCATGATTTCATCTGTTGCTGTCATATCAGTCCTCCAAAGTGGCCTCATTCATTGCACCTTTTATTCTATATGTGCCATAGACCATTTGTGAGCTCAGCTGCAACAAGGCTGAATTAAAATGCATCAATATAAAAGAATTTTTGGTAAGAAAGAAAATGTCACCCTAGTTAGATAAAGTTTGTGCCACGTGCTGAAAAGGTAGATTCTTGTTCTCTATGTCTGTCAATAGGTGCAGGAGTTCAGTTTACTCCTGGAGAGCCTGTGAAAACAGTCAAATGATGTCGTCTGTGGCTCTTGAGTACTGTGCTGCTCTATGAGTGCACTGAAATGTTTGACAAACCCTCCTTGTTGCAAATATTTAGTAATTTACCACCATTTAGTCAACCTTATGTTCAACATATCATCATATTTCCTGTTTTTGTGATACAGTATTTCAGTATGGCCCGATACTTTGCCCATTTAGCAGGGTTACACCTTGTGAACTGGACCAGTACTGAAGCTGCACTGTACGCACATGTCTGCAGTACATATTCAAAGGCGTGTCAACATGTTCTTGACAGGAACAATATTTATCCTGTTAAGATTATGGAGAGCAGATGGTGGAACCTGAAGCTGTTACCTACCATCATTTCAGACACACACACTCGCACACACGTGCCCCATCACGCTTGCATTAATGCCACATAGCATGCATGATTATCATCCATCATGCATTAAGTCTCCTTCCCCAAGTCCTTGACTTGCTGTCCCCATTGCTCAGTATTGCGCCCATTTATCATTAAGTGACAACCTCTGGGTTGTCCAGCGTCCATAAGTTAACTGAGATCAATTCATCATTTCAGTCTAAATATCCGCCCTCCTCCCACTGCCTGCTGACAATAGGAGCCTTTATTGTAAGTGACATTTTGCAGCGTGTGAGCCAGAAGCCAATAATATTACACTCTTAATTTCTTGTAAGTCTTTAATGCTGTCTAACTGTACATGCCGTCACATTCAATTATTTTATTGGGTGATCAAAAGCAGGCTGTTAAAGGCTGTACGGCGACAGAGTTCCAGTTGTTTGATGTCATTGATATACTGCTGTCTACAGTTTAAAGTCATTTAAACCCTGCAAATTGTCACACACTGTTCTTGACTGGTTTGTAGGTGTTTTTTTTATGATTTGTGTGATCAGGTGTCATTACTTGGTGTTCACTTTTTGTTTTTTATTTTTCCTCAGACTATGAACCTTGAATGCATCAGCCTTCATTGCAGCCACACATATGGGACTCAAGGTTTAATCAATTACGTCCCATAAACCTCATTTTCAAGATTATTATAAAGCATCAAGGTGTAAAGCAATAAAGATGAATTATATAACAACATAATATGCTCGATAAAAAAGAGCAAATAGTGTATTGATTACACAGGCATGAGAGCCATGCTCAACTTGTGACCTGCTGGTCGGGGTCCTTGTTTTTTCCGCTTTAACATGATGGTGTGAAATGCTGGTATGGCATATGGATGTGAGGTCACATCACAGCTGTCCTTTTGATTAGTCACAACATTAGCAGATTTTTTTTTCCACCCTTCAAAACCTGCTCTCTGTCCAGTCTTTCCATTCTGTCCAGCAACCGTGACTCAAACCTGGCTCTTTGCACAAGCTCTCACCAGGACACACATAAACACCATAAGCTGTAGTACAGCGTCCAATAGACGTACGCACTCACACAAACACACGGCAAATCCATATACGCTGCCTCATCCAAGTACTCCGTTTGACACCAAATCAGGTCTCACTCCATTGGTTCCCTTCAGTCAGCCAGTCATGGCCAGAAACAGATGGATTTCACAGACGCACCGTCAACAGAAGGCGGTGCCGACACTCACGCTGCGCTTGTATCACAACCAGTACACCCCTCATGTGTCCTATTTCGTATCAGGGTCAGTGATAGCATGTATTTCCATCCCCACGCATAATGGATGGATGTGAGTCTGTTTACTCTGATTGTCTTCACTGTCGAGGACTCGTGTCGTTGGGTAACACTTGGTGTACAGTGATGAATTATGCATGCAGCATTTCCTGTTGTTGCTCAACCTGTGAAATACCTGTAAGGCTGCTCAAGCTAAGAGTTGGCCAGTAACTGGGTCACAGGCCTGCTGTTGTTGAGTAATCATCAAAATGAGACTACCAATATGTTCAAATGAGCTTGGATATGAGGGCAAGAGACTTAAGTTCTCCTTCTGGTCCCAATGCTGAAAAACCATAAGAAACCTGGCTGTAACAAGCTCTAACAACAGATTTACCAGTCATGGCAATGAAGGGTATTTTACCAGTGAGCTCAATTTACTCAAACTGTGCTTAGTGCAAAGGGGTCACTATTTCATATTCAAGTCATTAGTGCGAAATGTCTGCCTATAAAAATGCTGCCAGTGGGAGTTGTAAAAGTCATCATTCTTTCTTTTAGCTTTAATGAAATTCCATTTAAATCCACCAGGCCTGAGCTCCAGCAATGTGCATGTTACATCTCCACTATACCTTAAACGCTATACTAATCTCTCACATTAATCACTATTACCAGGCCCTGTGTTTGGCCTCCTATTGGGAAGTTTCATTAGGATGTTCCGATACCTCTTGCTTTGTGAAAATAGAGGTGAAACATCAAGAATCCCTGCTGTTTATAGGTCTCGCATCATGTCGGGTGTTTTGGCCAGCCTGCGACACTTTAAGATGGAGTACAGAAACAGCGCAATGGTGAGAATCAGCACTGAAAGAGAAAAAAGTGAGCACCTCCTCTGACATTAAGGTACACATCATTAGATGAAGTGAGAGCGTCTCACTGAATGTGTCAGTCAGCCTGCTGCCCTCCAGAACCCATTTCTATTTTATTCTGTGGATTTCAGCACCGTCGGGCTTTCGGTGATTACGCCTGTGCCTCCTTCTCCTCATTACCGTATCGATCTACCTCTCAAACAGACAGCGGCCATTAGCCTCCTTTAATGACATTCACAAGCACCACGCCCATGAACCATCATCACGTTTTAAAGAAGGACTCCTGCAGCAGTGGGCGGCGCTCCTTAAGTCAGCGCTTTGACATCAGCTACCAGTGAGTTGATTTTGTTGGGTCATAACAGTATGTAAGCGCCATCAGGCACGTATCTGGATTTGCTGTCAGAATGCAGATAGGAAATGCTGGAGTGCGCCTCGCAGAGAGACCGATTGCCAAACTCACCTTTAGGGAAATGGGGCAGAGGAAATGAACCTTTTTTATGGGCGTGTGGAATGATGAAGTGAAGTTGAGGGAAGGCAAGATAGCGGCAGTGGGACAGCAATCCACAGCCATCAAAATGAAAATGTATGTGGGAGAGGCATCCATTGACTGCTCCACTGACTCTACCTGGGGAAGTGGATTGCCCCGCCACCCCCCCCCCCACACACACTCCTCTACTCCCGGTCTGCATTAGCTGGCTCATTGGCTTTCTGAGACAGTGAAGGAGCGTCATGAAGAAAGCTGTGCATGGGAAAGGTTTAGGCTTCTGTCGTGATGTTTGGCAAAATGAGAGTGTTCGCTCCTTCGAGTGAGAATGTCACAACCATGGTGGAGGTGTTTCATCAACATGGCGACGGCTCATTGGGTGAGGGGCGGAAGTTACTTTTGCCAGTAGTTTGTGAATCTTTTGCTGTCAGCAAAACTTTTCTCATCTCTTCTTGAAAGCAAGTGGGTGCAAATGAAAATATGCAAACATAATAGATATTTTCTGTTGCAATATGTTAAAAGCTGAAATCATATTTACCAGCTTGACGTGTATTTTACAGTTATTGAACTTGACGAGTCCCTGAAATTGAAACTCAGAGGAAAAACTACAGGACAAAAAAAAAACATCATATATTTACATGTTGGGAGCAAGAGGCAAGTCGACTCGCAGGCTGTATTTTTCCCTCACAGGTTTACAGATTGGATGCTAAATGAACAGAGCTTTGTGTTATTATGATTTGCCTATACTCTTCCAGCGTGTTTTATAGCAGGAAGCAAGCAGAGGGGGATTAATCAAGAGAAAAGGCTCCTGTGTCAAGCTGCCACGGTGTGATGAAGCACCTACTGTCAGCCATGTTTGCATATCATAGCCTGTAGCATTGTGAAGGTGGAGCTGACCTTACTGCTATCTCTCGTATAATGTGCTGCCCTCACTTCATATGGCGGCAAAGTAGTCACTCACATACAAACCCTCCTCTCGCTCGCTCGCTCTCTCTCACACACATGTACACACACATATTTGTGCATGCATGAACAGAAACACAGCACATAGAGTATTTATACATTGAGAGAGAGAGAAAGGGAACAAGGCCAGGCCTGAAAAGCTTTCTCACTGCACTACATAGAGGTTGTTAATCTAATCCTCTGTAATCATGGTTCACTTCATATTCCAGTTGATACTGGGCTGTCACATCTCATTAGGAACAATAGTGTTCCTTCATTGATGCTTCCGCACATTTAGATGGGCTCCTCTTTCTCTCTCTTTCACCACCTTTCTACATATTTCTGTAGTTCTCCTGATTTCTTCTCTTTGTTCTCGCTTCTCCTTCTATTCCCTCAGTTTCTTACTCTTTTCTTTTCACACTCACTGTCTCATCTTTTTCCATCCATTTCTGCCCTCGATTTCACACAAACTATGCCTTCCCATGCTGAATGCCAATCTGCACTGTAACTAAACCCAAAGCCAAGAAGCGGCCCGTGTTTTCTCATCGCTGTAAATCATGCTGTGTACACTCGTCAGCGCATCACACTGACCAAAACTACCGGAGGCACCTTCAGAAGCCTTCAGGAGCCTCTGGGCTCACAGTCCTGTTTTGAGGGTGAAGAAAGGTGGACAGGTTGGAGATTTCCAGCACCCGTCTACTGTATTGTTGCCTAACACAGTGTTCCTATCGGGAGAGACGTGGGCGACATTGTGGGAGGTGGTTGTTCTAGCTAGCATCAGGGGGCAGTTGCAGTGTTAGCAGTTTTGGCGTCATGGTAAGTGGAGTGTAGTTATTAATAGAGTTGGGCCCATCCATCTTCCTGTCTAGGAAAAATGCTGGGAGGACCAAGGTGGCGTGGGCTTGTGTTCAGCACTTTCATGGCCGCCCACTCTCCCCCTAGTCATCAAGCTGCTTTTGTTTGTTTGCTCACTTTTTTTTTTTTTTTTTTTAGGTTGAAGGGTTCTTTTGGTGCATTTCAGCTTGTCGTTGTGTAGGCTGCTGCTGGTGGAAAAAAAATGCCAGATGTAGCAAAGAATGCCAGCGAGGGAGATTTGAAGGGCCTGCCCTCATCTGTGGCTCACACTGATGGTGAACACCGGCAGCATGGTGACAACGAGACTAATCTTTAAATACAACAGCATCTGATCAGAAGCCATGTTTTGCTGATTTTTTAAAGTTTATACTGAATAATTATTTTCTAAGTTCAAAATTGTAATATATATAACCATCAGTCATGCAGGTATACTGTCACAGCGCTCTGTTTAACTTAGAATATAACATAGAATGCATGTAGCCCTGATGCTAAACTTTAAGGTAAAGCCAATCATAATACGATGCAACAACCACTTTTCAACAAGACACCCGCTGCAGTACCTGCTCAGTGGCAGAGAATATCTTGCTGCCAATGTCTGTGGTATGATACACAGATTAAAAGGTAAAGAAAAGGTCAGGGTGGAGGTGACGTGATGTGATAAGGGATAAGAGGAATTACCTGGGCTTATTATTGTCTGAGGATGAACACCTGGATAAAAATATGCAGTGCAGAAATATCTTAAGATTCAAGTTGCTAGACTGGTTCATCGGACCACCTCAACCCACTGTCACCCACCCACTGCCATTATAAGTGCACACCTGAGCAGTGGAATGATGTCACCTCCCATCCCAGTGATGGGTGTGTGGTTGCCAGACGCGGAGATAGAAGCATATGTTGCTGATACGGCTGTTCCAAATGTGCCGGCAGTCCAGGGTTAGGTACCAACACCAGATGGTTCATCTAAATCTGTAGTGAGCAAGAGGGGAAAAGAGGAAAAACAAGTGCTCCTTCTATCTGCCACCCACCAGCTTTAGGCCAAGGGTCCAAGTCTGCCATTTTGGAAATAACTTCTGGCCCATTTGCAAGTCTAGAATGTGGCTAAAGATGGAACATAAACATGGACCTTTGCACATGATCACAACCATCTCTTTTGTGGTGGGCATTGGTGCTCAGACTTGACCTTTGTAACAAGGACATGAACTAAACTTTGGCATTTGTGCATAATAAGGATATACCAACACTGACCAGAGTAGTATGTCGGTAAAGTGTTGTATGACAACATGAATGGACCAGCAAATCAAAGTTTGTCTGCCTGTCAGGGCCCGCAGAAGGAAATTAATAGCTTAGTCTCTTTGCATGAGATGAATGTTTTTTTGTACATGGTCCCTGACAAATAATGTGTTTTGTTTAAAAAAATGTTTTGAAGGGATTTTTAGGAACTATTTGTGGTGTGTAGAAGTTAGTTTGTATCTCTCAACATGCAAAACCAAAACAGCAACCATTTACTGTGAATTCATCACTGCGTTTTTACCTCACACGCTACATCTTTGTCAGAGGAGGGAAATAAAAGTCAAATGTTGAAGTCCTGCTTTTTGAAATAATGCATTCTCTGAAGGCTCTCACCTGGTCGAGCCAATTTGGCCCGATTTAATTAGAGAGCACAGGAAGTTGTCTGAGACGGCGACCAGAATGACCGGCCTCCCTGTTATCTCCCAGGCTTCTTAATTCCTCTGCCACAGGGATGACTGTTGGCCCTTGTAGTGTAGAAGCTAAATGTTCATCATCCATCAAATAGATGTTGTCTGTCTGTCTTTGTTGAAATTGATGTCAGAGATTCTCCAAATTATGAAAAATGTTGAAATAGTGCTTTTGT
Source organism: Chaetodon auriga (assembly GCF_051107435.1). NCBI lineage: Eukaryota > Metazoa > Chordata > Actinopteri > Chaetodontiformes > Chaetodontidae > Chaetodon > Chaetodon auriga. The sequence continues at coordinate 13,173,360 of NC_135074.1, read as the reverse complement.
TTCATGATTCACTAACAATAGCGAGTGTGTTTGACCTTCCCATCCTACTTTTTTTGCAACCTGTCAGACCTAAAACTAAAACATTACATGATAATTATTTATTTGAAAAAAGTTTCAATACATAATATTAATTACTCTGTGCATTAATTATAATCATTAAATACAACATTCAGATAAATATCTGGTAGTTTTGATCCCCAAATCCACAAACAATGATGCAGTTAAGTAGAAAATCCCCACTGGCGGCCCATATGTTCATGTTTACATTTGCGTATCCAGATCATCTGTTTTGTATTTTGCCTGCCCTCGCATTAGCGGTGTCAGCTTTTACACATTTTTCTCTCTTTGCTGTCCATAGGCTGCACAATCGCACTTTTGATAATGTGATAATGGCCACAGAGAAATACCTCAGCAGCACCATGTGAAGCTCAGTTAACCCCCATCCTCACACTCAGCCCCTAATTCACCTTCAGAGACGACGTGCAGAGTGTTGGCAGAGTGGTTGATATTCACAGACAGGACAAGTGTGAGGTTGCTTTTCTGGCTAATAAGGGAGAGGGATCAAGTGCCGGAGCTAAAGCCTATTAGTGGAGTCCAGCTTGATGGCCTCGGTGCAGATGTAGGTAGATCTGTTTTTCTTTACCTCTGTATTAAAATATCATGTCTTTGGCTGAGAGGAGGATTGATTCTAAGCCCCCATCTTACCCCAAAACACTAACACTGACACTAACACTAACACTATGGAGGTTTAAAGGGTCAGACATAAAGCATATATCCAGAAATTTTCGGCATTATGGAGCTGGAGTCTTCAGTTCAGCAGGACACACTGAGGATAGTTGTGTTCAGTTGCTCTGTGGTAACACACTAATCACACATGTAAAGACCAGACACACGGACGGGGTCCCTAACAGACTCTTCAAGATCTTCAGCTTCTTGCAGCTTCAGCTTTCATCTTCTTGAAATGTAAATATTATTTATTATGAAATGCCAAATATATATTTTTTTATTGCCATGTACAATAATATCAGTAACAGTGACAGTATAATGGATTTCTGACAGGTAATTGATCAAAGTAGAGCTACAGGAAGTCAATGACCAAGCATCAGCTAACAACCCTAAAGCCCATGTTACTTTAACTCTGCTCGCTGAGGAATAGTTCAGTGCCTTGTTTTGAAAGCACCGTGCATGGTCTCATTAGTCTTTCTTGTCAATGAAGTCAAAATGCTGTTTTGTTTTCTTTGCTGCATCTTAAATGAGCTCCACAGTGGCTTCTCTTTTTGATCTACTCACTTCTGTCACCTCAGCTCACATCTATACCTCTTAGTCTATAGTAACAGTGTATTTACCAAGCCTGGCGCTGATTGGCTGCATACATATGAAAACACGTGTGGTATATACACATGCAGAATACAGAATACACCCGTGCAGGCACACACACACACACACACACACACACACACACACACACACACACACACACACACATTGACCTTCCTGTCCCCTTGTAACATACAAATGAGTCGTTTCCCAGCGTTCCCACAGGACTGCGAGGGTAAGCTGAACACCAGTTGCCCTTGTTCATTGTGTTGTGTGCATGAGGAGCCGCTCACAGTAAACTTAAGCCTGCAGTGCCGGACTTCTACCGAATGAATGTCCGTTACATCCAAGCCGTTGCCAAACGAGTTCACACAATGCTGATCAAGCCTTTCATCCCCTGGCAAATCTCTCCATACTTCACAGCATATTGGAGTTTTTAAATCTGGTGTCTGTGGTGACATTCCCACGCTGGTGCACCCGTAGTGATGTATTTTATGTCAACCAGCAATGATTGGTTTGCCTGAGCTGAAGAGGGGAGCAACCATAGTGGTACAACCCCTGCAGGTGTAAGCTTGTAGCTTCAAGTTAAAAATAATCTACATCACATGTATCTTTCCAGTAGGACAACGTATGTGGGTAACTTTTACTGTGATGTCTTTCAGCATGAGTTCTGAGGCTATTTTGTTGCTGTTAGAGGTAACCCAAAAAAGTACTGCATGTATAATATGGCATTAGATATAATTCAACTTTGGATTACCTGCCATATACTAACATTTGAAGTATTAGCGTCTTTATTTACCCAGCTACAGTACTACTGTACAGTATCAGCTATAGCTGCTATCATGACTTGGAGAGAAACTAAGAAGCTGTTATGTAACTGTCACACATAAACAAATGAACAATTTGAATATATAATACGCTTGCCTGACAATATTGTTGACCTAAGAAGGTAAATACTGTTTAATAATAATTCACCTGTCTTATTTCCCATCAGTTACTGCCAAATTTTTTAAAAATTAAAGTCGCTCTATCTTTGAGCAGAAGTCAGTACCTCAGAGATTTATATCCTGACTCCAGGGTCAGTCATTTATTCCTTTGTTTGTTTCCACTGAAAGTGCTGCAGGAGTTGTGGGGCTTGCTTCTTCCCCTGCTGATGTGTTGTGATCAATGGTGCACAGGCATTGGTAATGGGGAACCTTTCAAATGTAAAATTAATTACCTGCAATCTGACAGCATCAGGGAAACTCAGCATGTATTTTCTGCTTAGTTGGTACTCCCCCTTTTCCATGCTTGCTTTAGCATGAAGCATTGTGTATGTGTGTGTTTGTGTGTGTGTGTGCATTGGTTGCTGAAATGTGGAGCCTGCTGAAGACACATTTGTTTCTCGGGGAGGGTAGGATGCTGCCTGTCAGGTGAGACTGAATTTGCCATCAGCAGACTGTGATTTTACTTGAAAGGACACTCGTAATCCTTCCTTCAGGAAGAAGAGGGTCTTCTTGCACCTGTCCCCTCTCTCCTTTCCTGCTAAAAACAAATTCCACAAGCGCTGAAGTGTTTCTTGACAGCATGTTGTTTGGCTGTATATGCAGTGATTTTACATGGACAAACTGTGGGCCCTGTGCCTTGAAGCAGTGGCTGCAGGAAAATCTGGTTTGGCAATAACACAAATAAACGTGTGTTTACTGCCAGCCACTAAAAAAAACTCAAACTGAAGGGCAATAATCTATACCCATGTTCATGATGCTTTTTATGTCTTTGTGCCAGTGACAGTCATGGCTGAAGGCATTATGTTTTGTTGTCTGTCCGTCAGTACATGTTCGTCCGTCCATGCGTCCTTCCCATTCTTGTGAATGCAATATCTCAGGAACGCCTTCAGCAATTTTTTTTTTTTCAAATTTGGCTCAAATGTTCACTTGAACTCATCAGATTTTGGTGGTCACAAAACACATTTTTGACCATAACACAAGAATTCATACGCTAATTATGACAAAATTTCACATAGATGTCTAATAAGATAAAATGATGAAGCGATGGTCGCTGTGGTATCATAATGTTCTACAAAAACACTTTTCCATCCACTATTCGACACCATAACTCAGGAACAGAAGGCAGATTGTGACCATAACTCACATTCAGTCAGATGCTGAATTGATGACACTAATCTTGGGTATCTACCTTGAAACTGTAGTGATTGTGTAGATCTTCTGTAGCACCCATGTTTAACAATTTGTAACATGTTTGCAGCACATTTGAAGTCCGCTTTACTCCTCTGGAAAAACAGCCTCAAAGTGAAGACAGCATGTTTCTCACTGGAAATTGTTCACTGGAATCATACATGTCAATGCAGTATCAACTTCCATTTCACCAGAAAATACACTTAAAACCTTTTATTTAAGTCCTTCAAACTCTTCACTACATATATTATCTGAGTCTGGGCAGACATGGATGTAAAGTGCAACTTCACTGGTTGGTGGAAGCAGACAACCACGAGGTGGTAATTCTAGTTTAGTATCTTGAGAGTGCAGTCTTCTTTCATGTGGGAAATCATTTGTTTCCGTTTAGTAATTTAAGACATCTGTGCTGTGAGCTCAATGTGGCGTGCAGGAAATTCCTTTAATTACAGAAACACATTTTTTCTTACATTCTATACATTTGACAGGTGGCCAGCAGAAGGTATCCCATGCTGTTTCTGCTGATATGTGACTAATGTAGCACAGCTTGAGGAGCTGAGTTATTATGCTGAGATTTATTATTATAAGTTTGCTTTTGAGTCACTTCCTGACCTCTGCTGGTCAGAAATTGCTCAGTGCAGCTTTAAAAGTGTTGATGTGAACCAGCATTCTGTTGGTCCATCTATTGAGCTGATTGCCTTAAAACTTTCTGCACACATTCGTGTTCTACTTTAGTGAACCTGCAAAACTGACAATCTTATCAGCCTCAGCTGTGTGCTTAGTGCTAATTTGCAGAATGATCAAGCTAAAATGCTGAACTAAGATGCTGAACATGGTAAACATTAGCCTACATGCTAAACATCAGCAAATTAGCATTGCTTATGTTAGCATCAATGTGCAGCCTCACAGAGCTGCTGGTGTGACTGTAGACTCTTGTTTAACTAAACTAAACTAAACTAAATGCTGAATTTTGTTATCTTGACTGAGCACATTGTGTTTTATCTCTCCTGTTCTCTGTGTCTCTCGGTGTGGGTGTGGATTCACCCAATGAAGTCACATTTCTTGCAGAGCAGTACAACTAAAAAAGTATCGCGATGATCTCACTGAACTTCTTCATTCACATTCGCACCTCTCATCCCAAGAATAGTTGTCATCAGCACTTCCAAAGCACCTCAAGTGATTAGCCAATAATAGAACGTCAAAGAAAAAAAAAACCCTCATGACTTGTGAGTAAAAATATAAAATTAAAACAGGCGTTGCTCCAACTCATACCACACAATTCATTACACTTGATTGAAGATCAGTTTGTCAGGAGCTGGATATGTTGTTTTGTGACAAAACTAAACAAGGAAAACCAATTGAATCTCCTTGCTGTGATTTGTCAAAGCACAGAGAATACAACACCAGTAGTACAGTATGCTCTTCCTCATTGTTTGGACTTGCAATGTTGTTTATAATGAACCAGAACTTTTATATTTTAATAACTTATACAGTCATACAGTCATACACCCTTTACAAATGCTGTAATATTAACTTTATATTAACTTTTTTTTTTTTTTTTTACTGTACATGACACCTTGAATTGAAATTGATTAGGAATACACGACTTCAGGATGTTAATATAATGTGCATTTCCCAAATTTCCTTGAAGTTACTGATAATACACAAACATGGCACAAGGAAAAGACAGAGTCAAAAAGTTGTGAGAAGTAGTTATAATACAAGTATAATATTTTCCATTTTCAAATTGAACTCACTGTTTGAGTGAAAGGGCTTATTCTCTGCTGCGGTCTGTTGGACTAAGGATGAATGAATGTTTAAGCAATATAACCCCCTCCGCTGTGGTGGAGTACTTTATCTGATGAGACCATCAGGTGCTGCGAGTCTGACAGTCCCAGTGTTTGGTGGCTCACTCCACATGCTGGTATCGATTACTTTGCCTGATTTAATCTCCCTCCTCTGTTTCCCTGTCCAGCTCCACTCAATCTCACCAACAGTTGGAAACACTGACAGCTATATCAACCTGCCCCACACACCCGGCAGCAGAGGGGGTGCAGAGAAAGAAGGAGTGGATATGGAAGAAAAGCAGCAGAGATAATGACAGGAATGCAAAGGCAGAGCAAATGAAGACAGAGCCTTTGCGCTCTATGTTTGTGTCCATGAAGCCTTGCAGTTTGTCTAAAATTGCAACATGACTTAATTGACACCGTTTTGTAGATCAATATTAGGCTGCAAAATCCATGACGCCAAAGTGAGTTTGAAAACAAGCAGTTTGAGGAGTGACCTTGTCCGCTGTATGCGCTTGTCGACTAGTGACTTGGGCCAGGTGGTTCTGTCAGGCCGTCAGGGCTGAGCGGGTCAGAGAAACAACATTTGCCACTGTTCTGTTGCTTTAATAAGACTCATTAATATACTGCATGTGTCACCAGTAGCGTCTGACTGCGTCCCCTCTGGGCTGGGCTAGTTTTGGCATGACTTGAAGTAAGGACACACACACATTCACTGAATTTAGCCTATTTGTCTCACGTATCAAAGCTGAGTCTTCACACTGCCTGTGAACTCACGTCCCTCGTTTATGTGTGTGTGTGTGTGTGTGTGTGTGTGTGTGTGTGTGTGTGTGTGAGATGCATTGCCGTGCAGTGCTGTTAGCCTGTAAAAAAAGATGCATGTTATCAATACTGGGCAGATTGTAACTTACAGGTTTATTGCCTTGTTGACTTATTTTAATATCCTCAGGTATAGATTTGATCTCTGCCAGGATGCCGTCTTGCCATGCATTATGAACAAGCAGAGCGCTGGTTGCTAGATGCTGTGCTTAAATGGACAGTTTTAAGGGGAAATGTACTTTTTCCTTTCTGCCTAAAGACTCATGAACAGTAACTCATGAACTCCTTCTTCAAGTCTGTGTGGACGTTAAAGACATGTTGCATGGCAAGATTTGCCTTTTACTGGATGTTGGTTGGATTAAACCCCAGGCAGTGGTAGGGAAACACATCTCTTACACCAAGGAGTTTAAAGGAATAATTTGACATTAGGAAAATAAGCTTGTTTGCTTTTTTGCAGAGACTTAGATGGGAAGTTTGATACTACCCTTATGCCTGTTTGACCCATTATCTTAACTTACCATGAAGACTGGAAACAGCTAGTCTGACTGTGAAAATTGTGTATCATGTATCCTGTACATGTAAACATGTAAACATGTAAACAGAAAGTTTCCTTGCTTATTACTGACATAATGTGATCCCTCCAGACTGTTGGGGACCATCATTGTGCGTCCACTAAAAGTGCTTGTTTTTGCCACTGCAGGCTCAGATTATTATTCAAAGTGTCTGATAACATTATGAGACGAACCTGACAGAGAAAGAAAACATTTTTCTTTACCTTTTGGTTTATCCGGTATGTTGTCTCACCAGTATCACCGTCACTCAGATACAAAATAGGGAAATAGAAAAATTACAGCAACTATTCTTGAACTATTGTACTCAGTAGTATTCATTGTGATTGGCAGCACTATGCTGTTCAAGCCTGAGGAGACTGTACCGCTCTAAAGTTTATGAGAAGAGTTCTTCACTCTTACCACTTACTTTTACTACTCCCACTCAAGGAGTTTTATTGTTCTGGTAATTTTTTTTCTTATTTTTACTTCCCTGCAGCAGTTGAATGAAGCATGAAATCATTTGATATAAGATGCACTTTGATGGACTATCTAATCATATGGTGGAGGTTTGCTAAACCATAACCTCTGGAAATGGAGGTTATTTGAACCAGTGAAATGTTTGGATGACTCAAAAGCATGGATTTTCTTTCTTTTTGCTTTCTTTTTCCAGCGTAAAATGAAAATAAAACATACTCCAAAACTGCCTGCAGTGTCACATGCACTAACATGACTCAACAAGGAAACACCATTGTTGGTGAGACATTTTTAGAATACATTCTCTCAGTGTTGAATATTGCATTTATTAATGTTTACACAATCAGATCTGATAAAAAGGCTTTGGTTAAATGAGACTCTGCTGTACTGCTGTGTGCTGCTGGAAGTAGCCACAAATCCATAAAGGTTAGAGAAGGTTATTACTGGAGGTTGACTGGTGCGAATCCCCAGAGCCTCATGTAAAATGTGGGTGGAGAGGGTGAATGAATAACTCTCCTCACCTTCAACTACTGTCAAGGTGGCCTTCAGCAAGACACTAAATTCAAACGGCTCTCGTAGAGCAGATCAGCAGCAGTGAGTGAATATTTGAATGGAAAGCAATGCATAGCTGAAGGAGACCGTTCACTCAGTTCATGTTTAAATGAAGAAACAATGAGTTATGTGTCTTATTTAATGGTCCCGTGAACAAAACCGGAATGCTTTAAGTCTCCTCAATGAAATAATGATGTCTTCCTTTTATTGCATTTGGAAATTAAATATGAAGTCCTCTTACATCGTCAACTGCAACGATTATTTTATCAATTTCTCATTTCCAGTTTTAATTTGGTTGAAAGAAAGATTTTTCACGTCTGCCTCACATCTCATCTTTTGGGTTTTTTGTGGTGCACAAACACACCTCAGGGAAAATCAGGGAAATAATACAGCAGCTACTTTTGCTTGATTTTCTAGTTCCTTTAAGTTTGATAGCGTATACTGTGGGGCGTGACTGGCATGCATAAGAAATAAACTGCTGCAGACGTGTTGTTGAAATGAGTATTGACGATATGTGACTGGACGGTGATTTAAAAGGCCTGTAGTTGTGACTGGCTGGTCATTGCTCATACGTCATTTCAGGATCTCTAAAGTTTAGCTTGGTTAACAAAGTTGTTTGTTTTATACGTCAAGGCTTCTGAGCCACGAACCATCAAACTCACTGATGTTGAAATGAAGTTAAATTTTAGCTCGCGAACATGTCCAAAATTTCTCCAGCTAATCCTGTTCACCATGTCAGATGATGATGCAAATTCATGCAAAATCTAAGAAAATGTGCATCTGCTATCGTTCATTATTAAATGTCCAAGAACATGTCATCAGTTTGTCACTTTTCCATTTTGTACCAGCCCTACAGTGTACCTAGTATATCATATTTATTCGTACTGAAATATATATGCATACAGTGATTATGTGTTTACAGTGTATAGGTTGGCATGTAGGCTGGCTCTCAGGACGACACGATACCTGGCATCCACAGAGTCTCGCCGAGACTCTGGAGGAGCAGATTCTACACCATCTGGGGCTCGCGCATTTGTGCCACCCCACCCAAAGCCAAGAAGATGATTGCTATCAGCATGATGACGCCTTTATTAGATTAGCTGTGCATTGTTTACAGGCTTGTGGCTCTGCCCATGCCAGCCTTTGAACGAATACTTTCCCCTGAAACACCAATGGGTGGGTGGAGTGATCAACTCAACAGCTGCTGAGAACATTTCCCTTATCGCTAAATAAATGTGATTCTCTGGGAGAACAAATGTGCTCATTTTGCTCTACTGCAGTTTATTCTTTCAGTGATGTCCTGTGTCCTCAGAAAGGGTCTCTTATTGGGGTCAGACAATTCCTGAAACAGGTTATGACAGCTATTTTAACCCAGTAGTCCTTCACCATCAATCTATGCCTAACATGAAAACGGTGTTTTTTTAGAATAGAGAATAGAATGCCTTTATTGTCATTATACGTGGTGTACAACGAGATTTAAGACAACTCTGGTGGTGCTGTACTAGAGAAAGAGTAACAGGACCTAAAGTGGGAAGACAGTGTCTAGTTCCAGCTCTGGCTGGTGCATATGGAGCAGAATTCTGCTTACATGTCAGGCCAGTTTTCATTAGTTGTGTCCATTATTCAGTTAAGGTACATTCAACTTTGACCGTTGATCTGTTGTGGAGGTTGTGCGAGAATTCAAAAGTTCTTCTTGACCAAATAGCCAAAGAGTGATACACACAGGGTAAAAAAAGACACATGTGTGGCCTCTTCCACTGACTGAGTACACGTTAATATGTCAGAGATGAGGAGGTGACACGTGAAAAACCCCTCTCGCCATGGGGATAGTTTTGCAACAGCATTGAATCAACCACATTAAATGCTCTGGATCTGTTTTGTAGTCATGTGCTTTACACTGGGAGGCAGCCAAGAAATCCTCCACTCCTTTCATCAAAATAGCGTATAATCTGTCATTGTAGAGCCTGATTTTCTAAAGTTAGTTACACAGCAAACAGAAAGGTAAAAGTAGGACTTCTATTATGACTTGATTTGTTTCATCCCAGTACTCTAAGCGTTAATGACAGATGCCTAGTTCATCTCATTCAAATACTGTTCTTACAAAACCCATTTCAAAGACAGCACATGTCTTCCTCCACCAGTTTTTCAGTGAGAAAGCAGTGTGGTTTAATAGGCTATAACTGGTATTAAAACAGATAAAATATCCAAATTCTTCCGTAATGAGTGCAGCAAAATCAGTTTTGAAGCCACAGTGAAAACTGAGCCATTTTGCCACCGATGCAGCTCATATTAGCACCATGCCAAGGAATGAAGACATGATCAGAGGAGAGAAATGCTCTGCCAATGTCTGTCTCCTCCATGCCAGTACATGGGGAGAAGGGAAAGGTAGTGGGCTGAGCCAACTTTCCACTCCAGCTGGAGAGCTGGTGAGAGGCATTGTTTCTCTCATCTCCTACTGTCAGCCCTTGTAGTAGCTGGTCTGTAAGACTAACCGCTATTTCAAAATAGCATTGAGTATCTTGCCAGACACTTTAATGGCCTAAATGCTGGATTCTTACAGTACCTGGCGAAATAACGCTTTTTTTTTTTTTTTTTTTCATCTACTATTTTCTCTGGAGCAAATTATCTGAGATAAAAGCATGACTTTCCATCAGACAGGAGATTGTGAGTGTGATGTTTCATTGAAAAGACTTATTCCATAGGAAAACAAACAACTCACCCATTGATATGTAGATGTGAATTTCAATTGAATTTCTGTTTATATCTTTCACTTGTGTCTCAGGCCATGGATTTTTCTGAAATGCTTCCTCCTAAGCAGCATCCCCTACAGTGACTCCCTTCTTCACCATGTAAAAAGGAGTCGATCAATATTCCAGTCACACCTACGGCTGATGGTCAAGTCACTAGTTCACAGAGCTTCACTGTCCCTTCCTCTGTCAATGCTGTCTCTGACCAGGCTTCCTTTCCCTTTGCTCTGGCCATTACCACCAAACTTTGCTGGGATTAAGCAGGCGTCACCTTTCAGAAGTGTAAACTACTGCCCTCTGTTGGCCATGTCAGGGAGTTCAAATACCACTGAAACCTTGTTCAGTGTTGGAGTTAGCCTGGGATTCAAAGCAAGCATACGTTTTATTTAGGTCTCAATACATTGACCTCAGATAATATCATTTGAGGCTGTCAAAGTTGAATTATTATCTCTGTTTTTTGTATTGTGTAGTCTAGAAATACGTCAGAATAACACAGACATATACAAATCTACTTCTTGTAAAAAACCTGATTGATTTTTTTGTGTTCACTCTCTTCAGGTCCAACTGGTTGAAGCCCTGCTGTGGCCGTCGAGTGGCCCTGTGGCAGGTCTGTCTGCTCAGCGCTGGCTTCAACTGCATCCTGGTGGCCTGCGTCATCCTGGTGGTGCTCTTCCTGTCTCTGGAGCTGCTCATAGACACCAAACTCCTACAATGTAAATAGCGTGCCTTGCTGCTTATTTGTTTATTTCTCCTATTTTCGGAGGAGGTTTTGCTGAGCATGCATATTTCTCTCCAGCAATACACTGTGTGACGTCCATAAAACACCTGGGAGGCATCTGGTGCCACACACACCAGCAGTGGGGAGTTAAATGCTGTAGTGTCCTTGAGCATCCACCCACTATGTCCTTACAGTGCTGCTCCTGCACTGTGACCTCCCTGCTGACAGGGTCAGATTCAGAGAATTTGCTGCACATCTTCATTGATACACTCTTAAACCCATGATAAAGATTCAAGGTTTAGACATACCTCAGTATGATCGACATAAGAAGATCTAAGGAAGAGCATGTCACAGTAAAAAGGTCCTGATTTGAAGGCTTAGTTGTATTTCTTCTCTGTGTGCAGTTTGCTACATCCTTTTGTGCAACTCTGAGAAGTAACAACATACATTTGCTCAAGCACTGTACTTAAATACAATTTTGAGGCACTTTCTAATTCACTGCAATTCATTTTTCACAAAAAAATAAGAAATCTGAAAAAAATAAATATTGATCACTGTGACAGTGTCAATATACGAGCTTGACTTTTGTCCCTCATTGTTTTTCACCACATTACATCTGACAATTTATAATGATCATGTCTGAAGATGTATTACCTGTGCATGTTGTGGAAATCATCATAATAGTCATGTGATTTATATTTAACAGTCACACATATGCATTTAGTGTCCACTCTTTCCATCACCGTTGTGTGTGCAGTCTTGCCAGTCACAGAGGAGCTGGTGGTGGTGGATGGTAAATGTTCGTGATGGAGAGTGATGGAGAAAGGTGATAATGAACCAAGTCTCTTGTCAATGGCAGCAGGCACATGTCCCCATTGATTACTGGCCAGCATCCAGCTCTGATGATACCTGAGTCTCGCTGCGGGGACTGCAGGACTCTAGTCACTTCAGATGTGTTGTAATCTAGTGCTTCGTCTCCTGCCAGTCCCGCAAGACAAATAGAGGAGTGGACGATAAGCCGGGAGTGAGTGAGTGCACAGAGACATTAGTGGTGTAGGACATGGGTAGATACAGGTCGGAGCTCGGGATTAATGGATGGAAAATGCTGATGGACTGAATGTCAAAGAGAGGAGTGATATGGGTAAAGGTTCAAAATTAATTCAGGCAGGAAACAAGAAAAAAAGAAGATTTTCTTCTTCTTCTTGAAATCAGAATGAAAGGAATTAAGACAGTTATATTATTTGAATTTCTTAACTTGAATTCATTTGCCGGCTCACCTCGCAGACCTTGTTTCCTTGTATTGTTTCTTGTGTCCTCCTCTTGGTTAAATTTGCTCTGTCTCTTCTCTCAACAGTTTCCAATGCTTTCCAATTTGCCAGCATTATCCACTGGATCAGCCTTATCATCCTGTCACTCTTCTTTTCAGAGGTGAGACATGTCTTTATTGTCCATAAAACCTTATTTCTGGTGCCACCATTGATAAAAATCTTCATAGTTCTAGTTCTGTTATTCTCCCTACTCCCTGTTCTTGGTCTCTTGTACAAGTTGTTCGTTGTTGTATGGTCACATAATTGAATTAAGCCAAACTAAACTTTCTTTAACTGTAGATTATATCCTATCAACAGCAATGCAAACCAGGTACAGGCCTAAGGGAACGAAAGTTTGTGGCTGCCAAGTAATTTCCCTCATTGTCTTGTCAGGATTTAGCTTTAGCATCAGAAATGCTACCCTGAGGCTGAATGGACAGTAAAATGTCTATTGTTTGAACCATAATTGTAATTGGTCTTAATAAAATTTGAGCCATTGTTTGATAAAATAATGTCTAATCGTCACTGTGGAGTGGTGAAAAACAAAATGGAGAGGGGAGAATTTGGCCCACAGGCCTCCACTCCAGTGCAAACCAATTACCCTGACAGCCTCAGCCCCAATGCCCTAAACCAAACATTAATTACCAGTGAGCCAGCAGGAGCAATAATTAAAGCTGAGCTTAATGAGCAGTGGGGATGAGGTTACAGTGATATGATCCATCCAAACACCTCGCCCACTGACATCACAGAGGGAGAGTCATCTGGGAATGGTGTTACATATATGTAGCATTCCCTCTGCACCAATCGGAAAACAGGATTCTAACATGTGGGTGGAGTCCCCGCACGTCTCACTTGACACCAGTGCTGTTGTTCAACATGAGCTCCAGATGATGGATTAGCAAGACTGCTTGTACATGACACCCCAAGCTAATTGGAGTGTAAATCAATGGCCCTGCTCAACAAAGGGTCCCACACAACCAGCAGCATTTAGCACAATGTACAGTGTGATAGGTGATCAGATTGCAAGTGTTATGTTGTCCTCTTGTAGGTCAAAGATTGGGGAACCGATTAGCCACGGCTATAAAAGCTTTATCAAAGAGCTAGTTATAAGTGCTTTTAAAGGACTGTCCTCTCTCTCCTGTGATGTGTCAAAGGTAAATCCGTGACGTCATTCTGTGTGTCTGTGCATGTATTTACTATTTTCTAGCTGCAACATATTTTACTCTAATCAAATTCAGCTATTCCTTTTACTTGGAGCTATTTTAAGGGTTCTAGCTACACATTTTTGGAAAAAAAAAATTTGAAGAAGAAAATAAGAGCACACAGGCGTCTTCTCAGTTTTTAGTCTATGTTCACACATCTTGACAAAGCTTGTTGGATGTGATGACAACTCAGAAGACTAAGAATATCACAAGAGCTTTTTATATGTATCAGCATACTCCCTCACCTATCTATTTTAATGCTTTCATTTATCTCTCTCTGTCTGTCTCAGACTGTCTTCAGAATCGTAGTGCTCGGGATCTGGGACTACATAGAGAACAAAGTTGAGGTTAGTGCTTGTGTTCTGTGTTTATTGGCAGATCTTGATGGCCAGTTTTCAGTTTCTGTCAGTGTCAGATATTATTTTCAATTTGGCCACCTGTTCTAAGATCAGTACCACACATGTCTGTGTCTTAAATATGAAGCTACAGCAGCACAGCCGGTTAGCTTAGCTTTGTTCAACATTAAGGCTTTTCAGTAGCCTCATATTTACTGCAGAGACATTTGAGTGGTATCAATCTTCTCATCTAACTCTAACTGCAAGGAAGTAAATAAGTGAAGAAGACATTTCACACTATTCCTTCAAAGCAACCTACTGCGCATGCATACATGAACAAACTTCCCACTTAAGCCCACCCTACGAGGTCAGGGCTCTAGGGTTGGCCAGTGGTTGCTGGCAGGCGCCTCTGGTACACAACAACATTTGCACATACAGTATTTGAATTGTACATGTGTTTGTGTGTATGACCCCTCAGGTGTTTGATGGAGCTGTCATCGTGCTGTCCCTGGCCCCCATGGTGGCCTCCACGGTGGCCAACGGGCCCAGCAGCCCGTGGGATGCCATCAGTCTCATCATCACTCTACGTATCTGGAGGGTCAAGAGGATCATTGATGGTGAGGCAGGCAAAAAACCTCCTGTCTATCAAAGCTGTCTTATTAAGCCTCCACCAATTTATCTTGTGGAGCAACTCAATGAAACAGCCAGTCTTTCTTAACTCAAAGGGACTACACAGATGCATAAAAATCAGCTTACCTTGAAGAGCTAAATGACCCCATTCCCTCCATGATTATACAAATTATTTACTATTCAGAGCAATATCACTATTGATCATCCCTCATGGTAAATTGCTGCCACTCTGCTACTCTAACTTGTATTGATTGTAAGGGCCTGGTTAAGTAGATTCAGAGAGGCCATAATGAATATAGTGGTTGTTCTCCCATATGCTAATGCTGCCTGGTTCGATATCTGTTCGGAGGTCACCCTCACCACAGGCCTCTGACTGCATACAGGATCAGCTGCAGTGAGACAGTGGACAGGGTTGTTTGCCCATAAAGCAATATATTTTAGGAAATAATAATAATAATAATAATAATAATAATAATAATAATAATAATAATAATAATAAAACTTCATTTGTATAACATCTTTCAACCTTTCATACATTTTTTTAAAGATCAATCATATTGAACTAAAAGGTACACATCAAAATGACATGATTATAATTTCAGGAATTAATACAATACAGCTTTGAACATCATTCCAGTTTACTCTGGCAAAACCCGCCGAACAGGAGCATGTTTCCTGCTTCTTAACATGCAGCTGCTGTGCTGGTTTCCAGGGAATGAACTGGAGATTTTCCTGCCGCACACCTCGACCTGTTGGGTTTGATATTTGTGAGTGATTGACTTTCCTTGCTAGGCAGGCGGTAACACACCTCAGAGGAAAACAATCACACTCAAACCAATAAATGTACACCTGAGGGCCCGGCTTGGTTATCATAGGAGAAAGATTGAGTCTCTGGCAGAATTATCTTGATGTGTAATAGTGGCAACGTGTGTGTCAGTCCGATGGGAGTGGAAATAAAGAGAAGTGAACTGCAGCAGAATTTGTAAGGACTTGAACAAGAAAGTAGAATTCATAAGCAGAGTGATGGGAAATATCAACCCGCTCAAGCATGTAAAAAAAATGAAATGCTGAAATGATGAATGTCTTCCTTTCCAACTTCTGCACTGACTTTAGAACTCAAAGACAAATATGAAGACAGTGAAACCAGCAGTGCTTTAAACAGAGCCGGTTCACCAAAGTCACTGTGTCTGCCATAATAGTAAACGGTGAATGAATACATGATGGTGAGGAGTGTTTCCGTTGTAATGTACAAAACATATACGGGCAGACAGTGAAAGTGATCCGTGCACAGACCTACATTAGTATGAAACGCAGGGCAACAGGAGTTTCTGGGTTGGTGTGTCATGTAAGTGGCACAGGTTTGTTTAAGCAGTGACACACTTGACTCCAGGAGAGGAGAGAGCGGAGCTGGGCCTTGTGTTGGCCTCTGTGAAGTTGTGGAATCAGTCGTGGTGTAAATTACGCTGTTATGCATGTACTGCCAGAAGCTGTCAGTACAGCTGTAGCATGCACGCACACACGCATGGACATACACACACAAACTGACACAGACACAATATGCAGGAGCACAAATGAATTATTACTGTGGCAAAATGATGAACCTGTGATTGAGCCTTTCATGCCTGTTTGAATTCTGACTGGACTGACCCCTTCTGATGTCCCCACTTTGCAAACGTGTGTGTGTGCCAGCATGGCTATAAATAGGTACAATGAGCATGTGGCGATGGCTGCGTGCTTTGCTCTGCCCCCCCCCCCCCCTTAGTATCACAAAGGCTGTTTCATTCTCCTCTTTGTGTTCTGACAAAGTAAGCAGGTGAATCTCATAATAGTTCAGATCCACAATCACAACAACAACAACAACAACAACAACAACAACAACAACAACAACAACAACAACAACAACAACAGACATATTGGAATAGGACGAGTACAGTTACTGATCATGTCTCACCTCTTTATGTTGCCCATAGCAACATTCCCCATCAGGATACACAGTATGTGTGATGTCATGTGGCTGACTTGCAAATGTGATCACAGAGAGGTGTGAGGACTGACTGTCTGCCACCTGTGATGACAACAGGTATCCAAATTTACTCTCACTGTCCTTTTTTAGGTGCACCTTCCCATCCTGCTCCTGAAAGTGTGTCATGTATAAATAAAATGTGTAGTCAGATTGTAAGAGGTATCAGAGTTACTGATTGATCAAGATAGGATTTAAGTGGTTGATGCCTCAGTCCCTGCATGCTGCCCTTCTGATATGTTAGTGCACTATACTTCCTATACTTCACCAGGAAGCATTTAATAAATTAATTAAAATCATAGACATAGTCATCAGTATGTTTTCACAAGTGTATAATCACTTGAAAATATGAACTGTTGTGTTTTTGTATCTTTGAATGAGCCCTTTACATCTACAGAGGGAGCGGGTCCTCTTCCATGGAGGCCGCTGTGTTGCACCGCCATGTTTCTACAGTAGCCCAGAACGGAGAAACCAAACGCTGGCTCTAGAGAGGACCTTTTGCGTTTTTTTCAGAGATTCATGGCCACTGTAGGTTGGAAAGGGAGGGGTGGAACCATGTGTATTCAGGTGGTTGCAACCTGCAACCTCACTACTAGATGCTGCTAAATCCCACACACTGGTCCTTCGAGTAAATTAGCTGCTTTGTGTCAAGGACAGTTCATTAAATAGTCTGGTCAATGAAAGATAAGATAAAAATGAAAATTAATGAAAATTAACAGTGTTAAAAACAATAAAACAGCACTGCAAAAGAAACTTTTAAAGTCTGATTTGACAAATTATGACAGATAAATTCTCACTTTTTAAAAACTTGGTTTGAAACGTCCAGTCCTGTGGAGACCTGTCCTTCTCGTCTCCTAATGACATCTCCATTGTTATATTACCTAAGGAATTTCATTGTGTAGCTTAGCGATGTAAAGAATTCTTATTATCTTTGTTTTAAAACTCTCCATCTTTCTCCTCTTCTTTGTTAGCTTATGTGCTACAAGTCAAAGTTGAGATGGAACTGGAGATCCAGCAGTGTGAGAAGACCAAGGCTGTGAGAGAGGAGCAGCTGGAGCGTCTCACTCAGATCTGCCAGGAACAGGCTGTGAGTAGCAAGACACCTCCGATTTAACCTTACAGCCAGGCTACATTTCCCCAGACACATCCACAAAATTAGCTTGAAAGAAAACCGGATGACAGAAATCCACCCAAAACTGGGCTTAAATTATCACAGGAGCAGAGTATGGGCCCTCATGCACAACACACAACAAACTGTGCACAGCCTCAGCTTGCATGATGGTTGACACGACTGCAAAACTTTTACAGCCGTGTTTTAGCCATGCAACCACCCATCCATGTAACCAAAACGAAAACAGTCTGTAGATTGTCATGTTGAATGGTTTACAACACTGCTGGTCTGATTAAGGCTACACAGAGACAAATGATGCTTGTGGTCTTGTGGGAAACTGTAGGTTCATCTACCACCAGAGGAGGGCAGCAATAGCTTACAAACAGGTCCAGTCCTTCCACACGTTTCAGCAGCATGAGTCCTCAGAGCGCACACGCTGATGATCTCATACAGGAAAACGCAGACTACAATAAATATTGATAAAGAATTAACCCTCAATTGACCAAGTGAGACCAGACATATACAATAAATAAATGAATTAACTAATTGTCATAAATGATCGGATCCCTCCAAAAATTCTTGTTTTAATGTACACATTAGGTTATACGTTTTCCTACAAATTCATATATGACCTCAGTCAAAATGTGATTTGACAGCAGGTATATTAAGAATATAGGTTTCAGTTGGCATAAGAGTAATACAAACTCCCTGCATGTAGACTTTGTAAATGTGGGTACTTTAGCATTTTGCTGTTGTTTTCTTTATTTTATATTCACTTCTCTTCACAGAGTTCATTGCTGCAGTGGTTTCTGGCCAGTTGACAGGATCCTCAAGGCCAAAAAACCCTGAAATCAGAGCCGAGAAACCTTACAGTTGTATGTCAGTGAAGTCCACGGTTTTACAAAGTACCAGACACATAATTAGATTTTAATGCACATATAATGCTGAAAACAGTTCACCAGTAAATCATTTTGATGTTTTTGAATATGAACTGTCACGTCTGGACAAAATCTCAACATCGATTCCAATCCAGACGATTTAAAGAGGTTTTAGGAGTTTTGCTCTTCTGTGTTTATGCTGTTTATCCGGGACGGTGACACTCAGTCCGTCCGTCCTTCTTCTCTCTCTTCTCTTATTATCCATTCTGTTTCCATCTCTTCTTGCTCTCCTCCTATCTCCAATTTCCAGCCTTCCTCATCCTTTTTCCTTTCCTCTTCACTCATCCATTTCTCCAAAAATCCATTTCTACTTTATCTGTTCGTGTCTTCATACCCTCAACATTCTGCTTTTCTCTCTTTTTGTATGCTTGCACACCAACCGTCTCCAGTTTGAGATCAGGCAGCTGAGGGCACATCTGGCCCAGCAGGACCTGGACCTCGCGGCAGAACGTGAAGCAGCCATGCAGATCCACCACGTGTGGGGCAAACAAGGGAGAAGTTTTCAGGTTGTAGAGGGATTGACTCCTGGGGAGTCTGACGATGAGGGAGGCCAGAGGAACCCCAGGGAGCCTCATGCCACTGCAGGTACAGTGTGGTTCCTAAGGCTGAGTATTTAGGGACTGTTCACAAGATACCAGAACTGTTCTGGTGAAACCTAAATGTAAAATGATTAGGTTTGTGAAATAAAGGATACATCCGATACAGCTGTAAAGAACATAAGAAAGAAAATGAACATTTTTAATGTAGAATTCCTCTGACACAAATTTTGGCTCCAAAATGATCTGCAGTGAAGTTAATGCAGTAGGTTAGAACTAATAGTAAAACAGTATTTCACAAAGTGGAAATGAATACAAAAGACCAAAGAATATGGCCTTAAAAATATAGCTTATTTGAATACACACCATGCCAGGTGCAGTGTTTGCTTGAGAAAGCAGCATGACAAACCAGGAGAGAGGTGCAGCATAAAGTATGTACATAATTATGTGGAACAAAAAGTCTCTAACAGTGTAACATCAGGTGAACTTGATGCCAGAGCAGTGTACAGTTAATCTGGAGCAGTAGCCCTGGAGCATCTTCGAGGCCAGCCTCTTAGCCCCTCCAAGCTCGCACACAACACCCATCTGACCGCAGGCGCTCTGGGATCAATATGAGGGCAAAAAAGCTTTTAGGATCTGGTGAATCCTGGAGAAAACAAGCATGTTCTCTGACACTACGTCAGCTTGCCTGAGCTTCTGTCATGCCCCAACTATCTCTCTTACCACCCCCCTCGTGGCAAAGCCAGCCTAGCTGGTCCAGACCACTTGGGCTATTTCAGGTACAGAGTGCTCTGTGCATTGGGCCTTGTTAGGAGACAGTGGGCTCCTGTCAACATCTGTTCCCCTTCACCTGCAAACCACAATAGGGCACCAGGAGGCTCCACGGCGCCCACAATATTACCCCAAGGGCATAGTGGGAAATCTGGCTCTTGCAGAAACAAGTGGGGCTTTTTACAGAAACATGGTCACTGGGATGCACACTCAGGCCACAGGGCTCAAGTCAAGTCAGGACAACTCAAATCAAGTCAAGTTTATTTGTATTGCTCAGTATTGCACATGCAGTCTCAGTGAGCTTCTCTCACACTCACCTGCAGTGTGCCATCAAACTATCTGGAGCTCTTGGACTTCAGAAGGATGAATGACCCAGGAGACTGAGGGTTTTTGCCACCTCAAAGTACTAAACCATGTAGAATTGCAGAACAACTAGTGACAATCAGCGTTAATCAATGAGCCAGTGGAGTTTCCTCTCAGATGCTGAGAGAGGATTGGAGCGACATCACACAGTACTGCAGCACTACTGTAACAACAGAACAGAGGCATTGCAATGAAGAATGATGTTTGGCTGGAAAGAACATTTGAAATTATCTTACTGTATCTATTAAATTGTCTAAACAAAGCCACGCATTCTAAGAGTCGACAGAAATGTTATTGACTTATTGACTCAGAATGCTGACATGCTCACAATGACAGTGTTAACATGTTGATGTAAAAGAGTTTTTTTCCCCCCCATTTTTACCATCTGAATTTACTTAATTTTCACTAAATTCATCATCTTATTTTAGTGTGTCAGCATGTCAACATTTGCTAACTAGCACCAAACGCAAAGAGCAGCTTATTCTGAGGGGATAGTCGTTCATTTTGCAAGTATTGAGTCAGAAACTTAAGTATTGGACGTAAGAAAACCGATAGAAATCCAATAGTATTTGAGACATTTTACTCAAAACCACCAACGACAAACTGCTGGTGGCCATAGAGGAAAATTCAGGCGATCAGGAGACTCAGTAGGGTCATTTTCAGGGGGCCGGGAACGTTTGTTGATGAGTGTGATCTGTGATCTACCTGCCTGTTAGGTTAGTTAATCTGTACTAACAGTAGCTGTAGTGGCTGCTAATCTTCCTGAGGTCTAGTCTCATAGCAGTTCACCTGTGGTGTAGAACTGCACTTCACCCATCAGAAAGTTTACATTTGAACTAAAAGGAACTCAGGATGTCACCTCTCTTTTTCCACTGACAGATGACAGGCCGGTAACTTGACTGTCACAGCCAGAGGAGGAGAGCCTTTTATGTATGCTGGACAGCTCATTCTTTCTTCTTTAGACTCATGTGTTATTAATTGTGGAGTGATTGTCTTGGTCTTGTTTTAGTGAGTGCAATGCTTCCTCTCCTGGGGTGGCTCAGGGATTAATATTTTAGACTGAAAAATAAATGAAATTACCCATCAGAGTCTGCAGCATGTCCCCGGGGACAGGGGCTAGCACTCAGGGTACTCTGGGTTCGCACTCAGCCAGCGGACAGTGAGCTCAAGGCCAATCAAGCGAACAGAAGAGCAGAGCAGATCACGGCCATTCACCATGCACGCTGTGGCCTGCTAGACTGGAGGGATCTGTGCCTAAACAAAGAGATCCCCCTCTCTTATTTCCCCCCATTTCTCTCATCCCTGAAACCAACCCCACCCTGTCCCTGTCCCAGTTTATTTCTGGTGCACTAGGGTGCAGCTAATGCACAGCGTAGCAGTTTGTGATCCCGGCCACTTGCCAATAAAGCACCAGTGGCCTGGGGCAGAAGTCATCTCTGTCAATATTATGTTGTAAACATAAGAGATATTTTCCATTTGGACTAGTTTGCGATGTTGACACTGAAATGGACCAAAGTACTAACGGACAAAAAGGTGTGACATCAAATTACAGCCACTGCCACACAGAGTATTGACAGTGTGAGTCAGTCCCACTGTATTAAACCATAGCTTGACAGGTCGCTTTGTGGTTCTGTTTTCAATCTATATATAAATACTGTCAAACAGTATTTGATGCATTATTTGTCTTTATGTGTGATCCCAAAATTCAACAACACAGAGTGCTGTCAAAAGTGTGACAACCATGTACTTATAGGTACAACAGTGACAACATGCATATTCGGCATATTTTTATACTATTGATGATAGAAAGTGGATAGCAGAGCACAAAAACATTACAACCCAAACAATATGTTGTGTTTGGAGGTATTGTAAGACAAGCGATCAGGTGATGGGGAAAACACTGCATTCACACACTGATGCAGCCAGAGGTTCATTAAAGAGTGGACGATGTTTAGATTCATGGTATGGTAACATGCCATGTTTTGTTATTCACAGCTGTCTTTGCTGAAATAGTTACTTTTATTCATTTATTTTTGACTCAGATCCAGTTGTACGTGATGACATGAACAACTACATCAGCCAATACTACAGTGAAGCAAGCAGTGGTACGTGACGATGAACGCTCGCTTTATTACATGCTGTTCTGTGTAAATGTGGTAAATGTAAAAGTGGTTATAAGGCTGCTAAGTCAAAACTCCCCAGACTTCATAGATTTGGCTGCACAGAAAACATTTGGTGAGGCAGTTTGTAGTTTGCTGTTGGACCAGTCTTACATGGAGTCTGAGGATAGCTGGAAATCTTATATCTCTGTATTTAATTAACTTAACCTTAATGGGTCAAAGGAAATCTGTTGAGTAAATATCTAAGTTTTGTCTGTATGGCTGACAGAAAGAATGTTGCTGTGGGCTTGTTGTGTGTAAAGTAATTTGTTTTATCTGTGTTGTCAGACTTTCTCTAACGTATACAATGTCTTTGAAGATGCTGGAGCTTCTGGCTTGAGTGCCCGTATCATCACCACTGCAGCCATCGATGTTCACCTCCCCACCAGTCCAAATCCCATCCAGTCAAACCCGATGCTTGCTATGGAGCGGGTGGGCACCGCCGTAAGTGACGCTTCAACCAGCATATCACGGTCCAGTGGCAGCCTGACAGCCCGCCCGCACAGCCTGAGTAGCCACACCCCGGGTTCATCTATGACAGACTGCAGCAGCAGCACAGCTCAGGACCTCAGTCTGAGCTACAGCTCCCATCGCTGCTGCCCTCCTTCCTTCTCAGGCCAGGACCCCTGCAGGGACCCCAGCATGGTGGTGCAGGAGCTTCTCTCCTCCCTCTCTGAGGACTCCTGTCTTGCTCAAAAGGGCCTGGCAGTGGACCCCGTCAACCTTAAGCTTCCAAGCCCTACTGGCTCAGAAAAGGCCAGCCCTGAGCTGGACAACAGAATAAACATCTTCAACCGCAGGAACCAAGAGGAGAGGCGAGGCCGGGGGAGGGGTTGCGTGCTGTTGCAGACCAAGCCACTGATCCACCTGCAGGGCGGCAGCACTGAGCCGTCCCTGGACGAAAAGTACCGGCTCCTGGGACCAGCCGACACACCTCTGGGGCGCATGCCTGATACATAAGCTACATTTACACAGATACAGTCTTTTCTATTTTTACTGCCACCCTGTTTAGCATTTATCTGAACTCCTGTGGCCGGTCAAACCTCATGAGAGGGACCACATAAGATTCAAAAATGGGATTTTTCTGTCGCTGTGTAAATCCGATCTTAGCCAATCGAGAGCAAGCTTGAGCCTTAGCTTGCAGCTAACACTGATGCTCCTTAACTGGACGTGTTCAGAGGTCAATAGTAGAAATGACAATACGAATCCTTAGGCCCTTTGCCATACTGTCCAACCTCCCGTGTTCCTCCTTGATGGATTTTTGAAATAAGAAATGCCCTGAAATAGCACAACAAAGATTCTAACATCCCAGTTAGGGGGAGTCTAATGTGTTCTCGGACACATTCTTCATCAGGAATTCTCACTTTGAATAGGTCCTAAATGCACTGAACTTCACATGAATTAAAACCAGCAAGGGGCCGTTCAAGCCTATATTGAACAAAAACTTCAATTCTCAACAGCGTTGCAAACCAAGACACTGTTCTTGGAATTTCAAGCAGTTAAAAGGAGTCTTTTCTAATGCATTTCTCTTGTTATTTTTTCTTTTAATTTGTATGATCAACTCGAAACATCAATCAGTGCTGTTCTTTGTTTAAACAGCCACAGGGTACATAAGACTGGCGCGACTGCACAAACAGCCAATTTCTTCTTCTTCTTTTCTTTTTTTTTTTTCTTTTTTTTACCTTTGCCTTTCTGTCACCTATTTGTTCGATTTGAAACCATGGAGCATCATCAAAATTGATTGAATAGCATTTTTGTTTTACTTGTCGAAAAAAACAGTAGTAGGGTATTCTTGTGTGGATGAAGTGAAAAGGTAAGTGACTGGATTCTTCACATGAAACTAGACTGGAGTGCTTGTAGCATGAACCTTTAAAAGATATGTGCCCTAAATGGCAAGCAAATTCTTTGCACTTTAATGTTTACAGACACTTTTGTAAACTTGATATGGAGGAAGTTATTGCCAAATGCAGGTGTTGTCATTTGAATGAAAATAGCAAAAATAAAAGTTAGTATTTCCTTAACTGCTTTCACTTCACTGACTCTTGTTAATATACATGATACTTAATGTTAAGAGACTGCAGCAGGATAAAACATTGTTAAAGGGCATTTTTCAAATCTCACAGGCTCCTTGATACATATTGCACTGTACAGCATTATTTCATTAGTGTAATCTCCTTATGTGCATACGATTGTGAAAAATCTGAATTATTTAAGGTTATTAACATTGGAAGACCTGTCACAACAACTGCTAATTGGTCAAATCATTGGAAGTGTGTCGTGAGAGGAGTCAACCTCCCTAATTACTCTCTTCATATCATTAATTCAGAAGATAAACTGCTGTACCATTTTGTTGCTTGTCAGATGTTTACAAGTATCCAGAGAATGTTTTAATTGTTAATAACTATTACGGCTACCAGCACGTGTTGTAAGTTTGGAGAACTGGGTACTTAATTTGCAGTGGTGGATATGAGGACTGTAACAGCCTTATTTGATTCACTTGTAAATGCATATGGGGTGCAATTCCACATACTGCTGCAGTATTCAGAAGGTTGTTGTCAGTATTACTTTAGAAGATTCTGTCTGTAGCCCCAAAACAGAAGGCCCATCCCTCTGAGTGAAGCCTTGATGCTGTATTCACATGACACTGGCCAGATGTTGTACTCTGTAGACCATGGACTTGTGACTGGAAGTCACATCAAGCTACACCTTTTCAGAGAGGTTAATGCAGCCCCAAAACTGCATATTAATCCCAAGAAAAATACTGTGGAAGCTGCAAATGTCCCCTTTTCTATGAATGATTTTTCTATTTCATTTTCTAGAGTGAGAGTGTAGTGGGTGCATTTACACCGATGAGGCGTAAGACAACCTCTTCTCTCATTTGTGGGTATGGGAGCCAGGAATGTGCTCAACTGAGACCAACAGATAGAGATGTTTAAAATAAATTCAGAGGTTTATACAAGAATGTTTTTTCACGTTGAAAAGAAGCAGCAGACAGAAGCCATGAGAGATGAGAGGAAAATACTTAAAGCATGAATACAATTGAAAAATGCTGCACTTTCCAATTTAGAGAAAAACACAATATCTACCAACTGCAGTCTGCTCAAGATCACTCTTGGGATGTGCGTTTAAGTGAAATCTGTCCCATATCCATCATAGTTTATCTAATCATAAAGTAATTCTGGTGGCCAACAGCCAATACTGGAGGCCTCTTATGTAAAAAGCCTGTAAACTGTATTATTTACTTATAAATTTTGCAGGAGGGGGGTTTACTTGTCAATAAATGAAAGTCATTGTTTAATACTTCAATAAGTAAAATATGAGTTAAACTGATGATGACTTCTAAGCTTGAGTCATCGATGGAACAGCCTAAAGATAGACTATACTAAAAGAAAACAAAACTTCAAACCTCAGAGTTCTTCTGAATAAAGCTGCTCCAAACAATGCACAGACATGTTTGCTGTTTCAAGCTTTCCATTTTACTTTAAAACCATCATGAGTTAAATGTAGAGCTGTTGGGACCTGGTCCATAAAATTGAATCTGTAAAATTAACTGTCCAAAAACAAACAAACAGACATTTGTTTACTGTCTTCGGCAGACAACTTTTTTTTTTTCATCATGTAAGTTGAGAACCTGGATCTGCAACCTTCTACCTATTACTAGACCCATCACATCAATCTAGCTTACAAAAACAACAGTGCCTATTGCATGCCATGGAAGAAGTAAATAAGTAATGATCCACTTGGCTCTCGATGCACACAAAGGAATCCTCTTGAATGTGGGTGCCAAACCTTGGCTCGGCGTCTATCTGTCACAGCTGTCTTGGTATTAATGTCTCAAGTGGAGGTGCTGTGCCTCTAATCCGAGCCCCTTCCAGCTCAACCAGCCATGTAAAAGAGTTAACTCACACGGTTAAACTTCCAGCTCCACCCTAGTGGCTTCACTGATGAAGCTGAATTATTTGTATGTAATAAAGATATCTGTAAATTTCACTAATAACTGCAGACAAAACGTGATGTCCAATGTCTTCCCTTAAGACTGAAGGCCAAATGAAAGGCGAGCCTAAATGATTCATATGAACCCAATTTGTCAATACGTATCATATCAGGACAGCCTGGGTTAAGTGTTCGATTTGACAGGCAGGGACACTGAGCGGACCTTTAGGAGACATGCTAAGAAGTAAATTGCTTTTGGGACCTCTCCGACGAACCAAGAGGTACAGTCCCTGTCATACTCACAGGAAGCTAAGTGAATTAACAGTGACCATTAGACACTTAATAATTAAAATGTTTTAATAATGGCACAGAGGGAGTCACTTTAACTGCATTAACATTACATGATCATTGTTTTCATTCTCATTAACAGAGGGGAACATGGACCGGCGATACATTAATGTTCTTTTGAGGCTTAAAACCATGTGGGATCGACAGTAACCAGGTGTGATCCCACAGCTATGAGAAGACCATAGCACACTGTGGATGGCTTCTGTGGGCACCACGGGGGCCTCTGAGATCAGATGAAAAGATTTGCATCTACTGACTCTTTGTTACAGTTAACCAATTCCTTCCTTCCTCTCTTCCAATATAATAATATGTTAATTCTGCAGATATGAAAAGCTTCTGTAAAATCTTTCAGTACCATTAAGAAAACGTATTATTTTAACTCACTGAGCGCATACGTTCACTGAAGATCCGAGTTAAACTGTAATGTTTAAAGGCTGACTTTGTTTAAATAAAGTTTCAGTTCACAAAATTCAAAAGCAAACAAAACAAAACTTTTTGTGGAGGATTCATTCATAAAAAAACACAGAAGTCCCAGTTTGGAGGGTCATGTTTGGATTATGTGTTTGGGATTATGTGATTATGACTCCAGTCTTCTCTGTCAGGGCTGCACACATCAAAGACAGCAACGCTTAAATCTTAAATGACATAATGAATTAAATATGCTGCATTTTTATTATTTTACAAGCTGTGACTTATTGTATTTGAAGCCAATTTACCTACAGGTAAGCAGGTATACGTACTGTGTACTCACACTGTCTGTGTCGAGAGAGTGAATATGAGTACAGCTCATTTACAAAGGAATCCAGCCAGTGAAAGACGAGCAGGTCAGCCACCAATCAGAGGGTTGGTGGTTTGATCGGCGGCTCTTCTAGTCTGCACGTCAAAGTGTCCAAAATACTGCACCCTAAATTGGTCCCGATGGCTGTGCCATTGGTGTGTGTGTGTGTGTGTGTGTGTGTGTGTGTGTGTGTGTGTGTGTGTGTGTGTGTGAATGGATGAATGTGACATGTTTGTGCTTTGAGTGCTCAGTAGACGCTCAGAAGTTCATTTACCATTTCTTATTCTGTGTAATGTCTTAAATGTACTGGCTGTGTCACCCTGCATCCACTGTGATGAGAGAATAGTGAGCATGGTACTGAGTTATGTTATCTGAGTTTGTGTACCAGGTTTTAATTTCACCTTGATTTAGACCTCCATGAAGCTGCTTTGAAGAGTTTGGTTGAGGCTGAGCCTGTTTAAAATCCTCCTTGTATTTCCACAGTGTCTTCCTCGTGAAGCCGTTTCCAGCAGAGCACACACATCCAGAATCTCTACAGTGAATTTATATTTTCTTAAAATAACAATTGATCACATGACTACATGTGTATGAAAGGGGTGTCTGCAGAGGATTATCACCTGACTTTGTGGCTCCTCTCAGCTTACGGAGCTTCATGGTGTCTTTTAGCTTATTGTTTTAGTTTTCTGGCCCACAAGTTTACCCTTTTGGTAAACATGCAGAATTCTGGACCACAGATGAAAGATGTGGCACCATTTTGCAATTTAGTTCAAAACTTTTCCTTTTATCTTTTCTATTTTTTTTCTTTTTTCCATATAGGTGACTGTGTGCATTAATGTGTGGTTGATGATGATGTGTTTACGTTTTGAAACTCTGCCCACCCCTGACTGTCATAGAGTATTGCGCACACAACCTAAGGAGTTGGTGGAGATCAAAACAGAGCTAAAAGAGAGTGAATGTTTGACTTCGATTCATCAAGTGGCCAGAAGCGTAACTCCAAATGACTACTAATGTTACGTATCTTCTGAATTTTTAAATAAATGACTCTTTGCTAACAAGTTGGACAACTTAACATGTCAGTGTTTACTGTTTCTGCTGCCCCCAGGTGGCCAAAGAACAGTTATTACAGGCTTGCAGGTTTTGTTAGCTGACTGCAACTAAAACGTATTAGCAGTCCTCACATAACAGTCTGGTACTGTGATAGAAACTGAACTACTGGAAAATCTAGCTTGACCTTAGCATTAAAATGTAAATGTACAGCATTTCATGTTTTGTCTAAGAGACATTTACTGAGTCACACCTAAATGATTTTGTTGTTTCTTTTCAAGTGCGTGGAAGAGATTTGAATTGCTGCCCTATGGCACCGAACAGCTGGGTATATGTTAAAAAGGGTCAATCTCATTGAGAACAAACACATGTGGGGAGCATGGCTGCATTACTTCTGCGGTCTGACAGATTCAGAACACGTCTCACACAGGACCCTCTTTCAAGAGGCTCTGAAGCAGGAGAAAAATACAAATAAATTATACATCATTCTCTAAAAAGCTTCTCAGGTTCTCGTTTTGAAACATATTTCTTAAGTGCACAGGATCCAGAGGTTCGCTTGGTGGAAGAAATCCACTCAGGAGACTGTTGTCATGGCTACAGAAGATTTTTTCCTCTGCATTTACATAAAAATACGGTTTTCTTCTGGTGCTCTCCGCTCAGATGCTACTTGGGCTAAAAGTGGGTCAACAGCAGGGAAAAAAAGAAGAGAACTGGAAACAAGACCCAATGAGTGACCGCACTCAATCACTTCAGTCGTCTCGAGATATAATATTAATTATTAAATCAGTTTTTGGTGAATGCAAATCACATTTTTAAATTGCTAATAAAAGGAACGCGAACAAACGATCAACAGAAAGAGAAGCAGAAACAAACTCCCGAGTCTGATTTGCATACTGTAAAGTTAATGTTTTTTTCCTGTGTTTCTCCAAAGGAGAAGAAACAAAGAAAGAAAAGAATTTCTCTTGTTGCTCCTGCATGTGTGAGAAGCAATCACAAGATGTATGCTCGTTAGTCATGTGATAAACACGAAGACACAACTCAGATAGTCCTCTGGGAGAGAGGACACTGCATCACTCTGAACTGAATAAAATAATCCACACAACATCAAAATTAATTCAGCAATCTGGCGTGTAAAGTCACGCATGACTTCATACATGAAGAGTAAATTAGCAAACATTTCTGAGTAAAAAGCCCAACTCTTCAGGGAAATGGCTGCCACAGATTCAACATTTTTCTAAAATCCTATTGAAGCCACATACATAGTATTCAACGTCATGCTTTTGCAACAAATGCCTAACCATCCTGACCAAACATTCACAGTTACTTACACACATACTCTGAAGAGACTGAAGGGAAGAATTTCCACACTTCTAAACTGATCTTTATTCCAAATGTGAACAGATGATCCATTTTCCCAAATCTCTGACACACAGGGGCTGTTTATTGTTGTTTATTGTTCCAAACACAAACTTTTTGAATTAAATACGAAATCTGAGCTCGGTCTTGTGAAAAGCTTCTGCTATATTCATGGTGGAGCACACTGCATGAATATTTATGAAATAATATACAAAACACGGTGCAGGTAGATTATAAAAGAGCTCCTGCATTTTAAGAAACAGACATGTAGAAACATTAATAGAACAGAATGACAATAGCAATACCCAATGCATTAATATTTTAATTTAGCCATTATATAATCACAAAATATCTGAGTGTGCGATATGTCCATCTAAATCTAATCCCTGCTGACTTGTGTCCATAATTGTTTTTGACAAAGTGGCTGTTTGACAACATGAATCACTTCTTTTTTGTACCAGTGACTGGTTTTCTTCAAACATATTTTTATTTTTCCTAAATTTCTTGATAGCCTTCAAGTTGCCCGCTAGTTTGCAGCACAGCACACCAGATATTCTCTGGCCACCGGGACAGACACCGACATCGGCCGTCCTGAATGCAGCAGCCTTCAACTCAGTCCGATTCAGTAGCCTTGGCTAAATCACAATCACTGTCCCGGCCAGAGCTCAGGGTGTCTGCCAGCGCGTGCTGGGGCCCTGCAACATTTCCATCTGGCGTCTGGGGAGTCGCACATCAATTGCTCTCAGCTAAATGCACTCACATATGAATATTTCAGTACAATTTAATGTTTCAGCTACAGCCCCAAAGGAGCAGAGCATCAATTTGTGAACACAGTTCTCCTGGAGTTAAAAGCCAGGCCGGATAATACAGTATGAAAGGCGCTGTCAATCTAGAGGGCCTTTTTTTCACTTGAGAGACAGAAAAAAAAAAAAAGGAAGAAAGGAAAGCACGCCCCTTTGCCTTCACAATCCAGCTGCATTCAGACAGCTTTTCAAAGTTTCCTCTGGAAAGTAGCCGACTGAGGCAGCAGCAGGGAGCTTTTGGTTCAGCAGAGTCACCAGTCGATTTGCCAAGCTCGGTCAGTTTTCCCAGAGCTCTGGTAGTCTGCCATTTGGTCTCCACATGTTCACACACACACACACACACACACACACACACACACACACGCAGCTGGTGGAAGGAGCAGGTCAGGGAGTCGTGCACCTGCTGTCCTGTTAATAAAATACCCCAAAGTGATGCTGAAACCTCTTCCTTCACACAGCAAAGCTTCCCTCAGGTGTGAGAACATGAGTGCTTTACAAAACATGCAGATTGTGACACAACTGAAGTCATCAGCTGGTCAGTAAGCAGAGCACACAGCACAAGAATACAGCTAAAGGACTGTTGAGCAGATCACATTATGGCTGTGTTGTACAGCTGAGAGTGCATTCAGTGGTTGGTCTTCAGGGTAAAGCTGCAACTAATGATTATTTTCATGGAGATTATTTTCCGAATGAATGAAATAATCATTTGGTCTATAAAAGCTGACACATTGGAGACGAGACTGGCATTTTTGCTTGAATAAAATGATTCAAATGATAAATAATGAATAGAGGTTGATTCATTTTCAGTCAGAGGACAATTTATGTATTGGCTAACTGCTCTAGCTCTATTTCGTGGAGTTAAAAAACAAGGTTTAAATTAAATCAATTATATATATATGATTTTTACTTAGATGGATGTATGTGTTGACATGTAGGTAGATGAAACAATAGGAAGAAGCAGCATTAAATCTGAAAACTGCTGCACTCTTACATTAGATTATATTGCAAGGTGTTCCAATTGTTTTGTCCACCCCCTGAAACAGATGAAAATGTTGGCTGTTTTTCCTCAAACCATGCTGTTCTAACAGTTCTGATGTGCATAGTGATAAACTGGCTTATGTATATGTTTTAGTTCTTTTTCTTTTTCTTTAGTTTTAATGGACAAAACTCTTTACAGACGAGCTGTTTCAGTGCGTTCAGGTGGTCACACAGCAGGTGAGAGCATCGTTCTGACTGGTCCAAACGGAGATGCTTCCTTCCTCATTTAAGTGACACTGGCTCTTGTTAAAGCCGCTGATAAGCAACAAGACTGCTGCTCTGCGCTGATGAGAGCAGCTGATAAGAAAATACAAGATGTGCATTTGTAAAATAAAACAGGCGGCTGACAGTTACACTAATAAGGTAATAATGGCACAGGTTCTTCAGGCCAACAATGCAGAACTGCCCCGAGGCACCAATCAAAAATTAATACTAATTATCATGTGAATACTGCATTAACTCTGAAGAATTATGAATTATAAATCTGCAACATGGTTCCCCTCTCAGAATGGCTTCGCTTGCATGATGATGTGATTTTTTTTTCCCTCTCTGAGGCCTTTTTTGAGGACCTGTCACAAAATAAATAACTGTGCATGCAGACATACCATCACTGTTATGACATATAAAAAAAACATCTATTGTGAGGTATACTGCAATTATGTCTTTAAAGTAATGCTTGACCTTTTTGTCATTAAAATCATTACAAAATAATTTGAAGAGATATGTTTACACATTTTTTTTTTTTATATCTTATAGCCTGAGTGCTCATATTAATTTCCCTTTTGGCTGACTCTGGACATAAAGTGGACTCTAAGCACTTAAACTCACTGTTGGTTCTGATAAATCATTTAGAGCTTTAAACCAGCCATCAACTACATTTCAAAATGTGGCCCAAGTGTCTCTGAGAGTAAGCAAACGTGCAAATTAACCCATTTAAATGTGTTCAAATGATAGTAGCTTAACATTAGATTGCACATTGGCATATGAAACACTGATTTTAGACTTGTTTGAAATCGGTCAAGGACGTAGACTGATGTCTTCAGACACATGGCTTTAATGTCTTATGATCATAGTAATTAGCCGACTATAAACAGTTAAATACTGTATGTGCCAAGAATAATCCAAACAAAATATACCAGATGATGACTGTATGATGAAGAACACTGCAATAGGGATGTTTTTTTGTTTTTTTTTAAATTTTATTTTATAAGGAATCTTAATACTAACAGATCTTCTCTGTGTCTTTCCCACTTTGATTCAGTTGTGATGCAGCATATTTTCTATGTATTTGTTGTAATTTAGAGTATTCACATTGGATTGTTTTGTTTAGCAATGAAATCTTCAAAGACATGCTCCACAAAAGGTAAACAGAAATACTGATATGAGTCATTATGTATATCATTGTCGACAAAAAAATCTCTTCAGATTTTTCATTTAAAAATTCTAACTACAATAATTGTGGATCTTTTGCTGAGAGACAAACAAACCATGTATGTGATTAATGAGTCTTTCAGGTCTGGCTGACCTGCGTGTCGCTGGGGACAAAGCCAACATCCACAGCAGCTCAGAAGCTCTCGCTGCATTTCAATTGAGCTGCTAATAAAACTGCCTCTCTCTCTCCTGCTCTCCTACTCACACAAAATACTTGCAGCATTCAGTTTATCAGGCAGCTCCTACGGCAGCTTGAAGCTGTGACTCCTCTTCAGGCTTCGTCCTGAATAAATGCAAAAAAAAATTAAAGGTCAGCGGAGGTGAGGTTTGAGTTTTGACTCCCACTGAGACCACATGTACTAATTCTGCACGTACAAGTGCTGTTGCTGCTTCAGGGACAAATGTACACCTAACTGCACATTTTTTAACATCAATATGCCATAAATGAACAGATCAGCCTCTGCAGTGAACATAAATCTCAAACATGGCCTCAAAAAGGGTTTACAGCCACCATATGATGGACGAGATGACAACAAAAAAGGGCTGTTAAGTCAAGGTTGAAAAGAGACATGATGTTTCCTCTGATTTCCACCTTTCATAGACCACATGCAGCCAAACCAAATGCACACATGCCTTTTATTTTCCAAAATACCTGGTGAGCTCAGGTGTGTCACTCTGGGTTTAGATTCTGCTTGAGCTTGTGAAGGTATTAAACTGGAACTAAATCAGATATATGCAGTGTACAGTGCCACGTACTGTGCCTATTGACATCTTATTATAGAAGAACTAGACAGTGATGGTCAATAAAAACACTTCTATCGTTTGAGGAAGAGGTTCTTTAGTTAAAATCAAGAGTATCATTTGTTTGATGTGGTCATTTATGTGATGATCAAACTGGAGACCAATCTGTCTTTTTCTTCTTTTATTCTTTCGTCCACAAGTAATGTCACATTCAGTGTTCTGCAAGTTTTTTTTTTTTTTAAATCAATCTCTCTTACCTTTTCAAGTTTCAGAGAAAAATTTCTACCTAAGAAGTACTTGAAAAATGAATAGTGACGAATGAAAAGTGTATGATCGTGTTCATTAGCGGCACTTCATCCTGTCATAGGTGAAGCCTCACATGAAGCCCCACTCACAGTGGAAACCTTGTTGCACTTGACTGCACAAGCAGAAAAGCAATAATAGATCATACATCTCATTCAGCTAGGGAGCCACTTAATAAACAGGCACTCTGCAGAAAACATGTATTCTGCGTTAGAACGTGGGTTTGACTGCTTCTTGTTTTGTTTTGTGGAAAAAAATGAAGACGTTCGAACAGACATAAACAGATTGGCACGTCAGCTGAATCAAACCTGGGGAGTTCGGCATCGTAAATTACTTATATGTCTGACAATAAAGGCACAGTGCCACAGAACCCTAAAACATTCAAGAGACAACAAGTCACTGTGAAAAGTTTGGTAATGCAGCCCAGGAAAGGCCCCCCTGAATTCCAAACAAGAACATTTCGCTCTTGCCAAAGTTTAAGTGGATGATTTCAGTCACACATATATATTTCATGAGGTTAATGGGCCCCATCAAACTGTGATCAGAGATTCTTCAGGGAGGCTTTTATGCTGGAGTGACAGCTAGGATGGCTGGGCTTGATCTGGCAGTCATTAACAGGTCACACACAATAAGGCCGCATGTGATATTTCTTGTCACTGTATATGCATGAAACACTCGTAAACTTAACCCTTGACCTGCTGCATTTGCCAAACAGTGAGTGCACATAATAATTTAGTCTACATTCAATATTTCATTGTTTGCGTAAGCTTCACATTGTGGGAAATCCTACATGCAGTGCAGCATGCAGGAATAAATCACAGCATCATGACCAAAGCTTGAAATTGAAACCACAATTCACACTCACATGCGCGCTTCTACGGAAGGACTATGCTCCATTATTACAATGAGTTATCATAATATTGGGCTCTAACTAAGACAGACAGAGAGCCAGAAAGGACCTTGGAGCTGGACAGTGTTAAAGTGGGATCAGCTCTTCTATGTGGTTGGTGTACCTTCCTTCAGTCCTCTTTACATTTTCATTGTTTACTCCACTTACTGCATTTACAGCAACAAGAGGCTTACCAGCACACGCGCTCCAGACAAAAGTGTTTTGGGATTTGACCCCAGTGATGTCTGAAATAGTAGCCACGTCCAACCTAGCAGACGCTCTGGGGAGGAGATGCTGTAAAGGGAACCACAACATGTTAAGCCTTACAAAGCTCTTGAGTGACACTGACTGAGACTATAAAAGTTAAAGTAATGGTTATAATGAGCTCTCTGAGGACAGGGTGAAAAGGTCATATAAAAGCATAAAAAAGAGGTAATGCTCATCCTGGTTTTAAAAATATCTGCAACAAATTTCAAGGCTACTTTTGGCTTGAACATGATACTGCTCTCTGAAAAACACCATACCTACGCTGCAGGTTAAAGTGACTGATGCCAGTGACTCAGGCACATTGAATCAACCACGTACTGCACCTTTTTCTAATATGAAGCGGAGTAAAGCCGAGCCTAGAAATAAAGATCAATACGAGCTGTAATAAAATACCTAAGATTTAGTTTAATGCATCCTAATTCAATTGAAATACCATTATATCTACAAGATGATGGTTGTATTGAGCAATCACAGATTACAGGGTGAGGTCACTCATTAAAAAGAAGAAAAAACTTTTAGATGCATTAGAACAATGAGACATAATTGCTGAAGTTGCAAAATCCAATATGCATAATACAATATTTCATTTTTTTTTTTATTTTATTTTATGCATACCCAAACATGGAGTCTGGATTGACTAAATTTGAGTTTGAGCAGATGAGTTTCAGCAGCCAACAACTTCCATGTTCTGAAATGTGAAATTCGATTTTATACGGAGGAGAACAAAAAAGATTTCAACTGATTTCTGTGTCCCAAAGTTTTTTGACGACCGAGGTTAACAGCTGTCAAAAGCTAACGGTGACAACATTCACACTTAAAGATATCACTGTGATTTTGTCAGCAATCTTCAGCTTTTCAGGCCCGAGAAACAGAGAATTCATGACATGTATATCATGAGATTGTTTTTCTCACTAAATAAATGACCTCTTTTCCACTGACAGGTGCACACATTGCATGTGACAGAGGCACAGATGTGTGTGAAGCTGAGTTCCACTGTGTTCATCTGGTGTGGACCAAAAACAGCAGAGGCAGAGAGACATTTTTTTTTTTAAAAAAAAGCCCAAAAACCCAAAGATTCTAACAAACTCTATTTGTTCGACAGCATGCATAATTAACTATGACAATAACATTTCTATATCATTAATTATCATTCTCTTCTGACTGAATCCAGCACAGAAAAACACATATATTATCTCATAGGCCTTGATCTCACATTGCCCAAAAAGACAACAAAAGCCCTTCCTGCTGCTTTACAAATTACCTCAGTGAAGCGATACCGGTTCATGAATCCTAACTGGACTCACTACCTTCATGTCAGCTGCACTCTAATTATAGCTTGTGTATCACTTTTTGTTTGTGCTCTCTTGAATGATCTGACCCAGTGCCCTTATATCAGCATGTACTTGTTTGGACAGACAGCTGTGTTTGTACCAGCTATCAGACATGACACCGTATTTCCCCTCCCAACCTCGCTGGCAGCAGTGATGGCAGTCAGTGTGATAGCGGTCAGTTTGTTCTGCAACAGCCAGAGTGCTCTGGAGGATGCTGGCCTGTAGAGGAAGTTTTAGACATATATAAGTATTAAAAAAACAAACAAACAAAACAAAACAAAACAAAAAAAGGTTAGGAGTAAAAACCAGAAGCATTTTCTACAGCAGATATAATGGCACTACGGTACTAACAGTAGTATCTTAAGACAAATTCTTAGCATGAGACTGTGAATCTTATTAAGTTGAGCTTCTATTTAACACCTGACACCAGTAGCAAAAAAAACCAAACAAACAATCAAACAAAAACAACAACAACAACAATAATAATACATTAACGACTCACCTGTAAGACGTCACTGAGGTAAAAGCCAATCACGCATTTCCTGATTGACCATGATTTGACCTTACACAGTGAGTAACATCTCCTTCTTCTTGCAGCACAATGACATTATTTCCCGAACCCCTCTTCTTTCACACTGATGTGCAGCCGGCAGGTCAGCTCGTGCGAAACCTCACGACACGAGCGGCCCGGAACCGACCAAACCGCTGTTCCACTCAGGAGGAGGACATCTGGTTTGTGGCTTTCAAAGTAAGAGTCATTGTTTAAGAAACAAAAAAAAAATAATCTTTTTGCAGTTCCTCGTCTAACAGCGTGGTGAAAGAATACTGTGTAACATGTGGTGGCAGGAAAGGGAATGAGAGAGGAGAGAGATGCAGGAGTCTCTGTTTGTTTGAAGGAGCTCTGCAGGATGAAGGAAGGAAAGATACAGCTGGAAACCAGTGTTTAAGACGGCAACACTGACATGTCTGTGCTGTTTGCTCTGTTCAACACCCTCAACATGCAAACACACTGATCGTGACAGTGGACATTCATCTGTTTTTAAACTATATCATGTTTGTGATCTTGCACACACACACACACACACACACACACACACACACACACACACACACACACACACACACACATAGACGCTTTGTTTGTCATGACCATGTCTTTTCTATATGCAGGATACAGAATTCCATGAAGACTATAATCAAACTTGATTTGCATGTTATTCAGGTCACTTGTCTTTTATAGTAACCAGGTTTGTCTAATGTAGAATCGTTGATATTTAGTTTACCATAGAGAGTTTTCATGCTCATACATATAAAGACAGATAGATTCATAGACTGAATTAAAGCCCAGTCGAATATATGCTCAGCAATCCTAAGGACAAATCCCCCTCCGCCTCTGATAAATGTAGTTCTGGTTTTCCTCCAATAGATGGCCTTGTTCTCGAGTAGATGAGCTCCCGGACGGAGCAGACTTGTCAGCTGTCCCCATCCTGCTCAATTTATGTCCGAAAACGAAATAACTGCAAGCATTTCTCCTTCTGGTTTAGCCTGCGCGTTTTTCATTAAAACATCAAGGCAGTAATCTGCAGTGTTTTTTCTCCAACCTAAGGAATTACAATGGGATTCAAGAAATATACACTCCCATCATAATGGTGATGTTTGACCAAGATATGGTGAGGAACTGAAATCAAAATAGACAGAAATTTATTGGAAGCGATGTACAAAAAGCCCTCTCTTACCTGTGTGAGTCTGCACAGTTTAACAATCTATACATGCTAACATTTGTAATATGGACTAAATAATACCATGAGAATATATTTGTACAGTCAATAATCAGTTATTGCTTCATTGTGTGAGGAAGGAATTGAACATTTGAGTTAGTTTACTAGACAGTTCTGGTGGTATAGTTTAAATATTTTCAGAAGTTTTAACATTTTTTTTTGTATCTCGATGATGATGATGATGATGATGTTGCCGTCATGAAATGTATGTGCATCTTAAAGCCGGATTGAAATGGATCAATGAAGTTAAAACATTTTTACCCCCCTCATCTTCAGCCTTTGTTGGGTGAAAATAAAAATATGAACATCTGTATTCTTAAGCTTCTCTCGCACACCCGATTTCTTTCTTTCTTTGTTTTTATTTTTATTTTTTTTTAACAGGTTGTGGGAGAGGTGCAGTAGCGCGATTGGAGAAGTTGGGTGTTGACGTCATGACGTCAGAGGACCAGCGTGTGGGACCCTGCTGCCTGCTCGCCCCCCCGCCCCCCTCTCCACGTCCGGAGAGACACACGTTATCAGGGAGGCAGCCGAGGGGCCAGTCATCTCCTCACATCTTTTCTGCATCTACCACAATCCCCTCTATCCTTCCTGTATGGTGGATATTATTTTCAGCTCTTCTTTCTTGGGTGATATGGGGGATCATTCCAAAAGTAAGTAAGCGACACTGCTCGGTCCAGTTTTAAGTGGCAGATTTGGTTTTCGTCGCAGTGGCACCGTGGAGCTACATGATATATCCAGCAGCGCACCGATTGCTAAAGTTATTTTCTTAGTAATGCAATATTGTGTCGTATTTTCTCATCGGCTGTGCATTTTGAAGGCGCTTTTTAGAAATGAAATAATTTAGTGTTTTTCTTTATGAATACTGGCAAAAATTCTTCATTTGTTACATAACATCAGGATTTGTCCAGTCTGCAACAAAAAGCAGAGGTTTATTGCAAAACTTAGACATACAGGCTGGACTATAAAACAAAGTAAAACAATTCATGCTGCAGCTGTTTGAGATAGTGGTTTTATTTGGTTGCATTTTTCCGTCAGTCAGTCGGTTACAGTGCTGTGGGCTCTTTGCAGAGAAGCCAGGATTCGCGATGTGTGTAGGATGTGGAAGTCAGATCCATGACCAGTACATACTGAGAGTCTCTCCCGACCTGGAGTGGCATGCAGCCTGCCTGAAGTGTGCAGAGTGCAGCCAGTACCTGGATGAGACCTGCACTTGTTTCGTCCGGGACGGAAAAACCTATTGCAAAAGAGATTATGTGAGGTAGGAGTTTGGAAATATTCCCCGTGCAGGCTGAATCTTGTGGTTGGTTTTAAATGCAAAGTTAATATATTTGAATGCAATAATATATGGTATTATAAGGAGGTTAAAAGGAAGTTAAAAAAGACGAATTTGGACATAAAAGAAAAAGTACACCAAAAGCAGAATAACAGAAGTTAAACTCGCAGTTTAAAAAAGGTTTACAAAAAGAAAAAATACCACACTTTATATCAGCAAGTAAAAAAGAATAGCATGAGAACATTGTGAGGCTACAAGCCTCAACTCTGAGTAAAAACCAGAAGTTATTTTCTACATTTCTTCCCAGATTTTTAATTCTTTGACAATTTTTCCCTCCAACTTTCCAGGCTGTTTGGAATAAAATGCGCAAAATGCAACCTGGGATTCAGCAGCAGCGATTTGGTGATGAGAGCCCGGGATAA
Organism: Chaetodon auriga; assembly: GCF_051107435.1. NCBI lineage: Eukaryota > Metazoa > Chordata > Actinopteri > Chaetodontiformes > Chaetodontidae > Chaetodon > Chaetodon auriga. Next base: position 13,133,117 of record NC_135074.1, on the reverse strand, counting down.
CGTGTATCACATCGAGTGTTTTCGGTGCTCGGTGTGCAGCAGGCAGCTGCTGCCGGGAGACGAGTTCTCCCTGCGGGAAGACGAGCTGCTGTGCCGGGCGGACCACAGCCTGCTGCTGGAGAGGAGCTCCGCAGGAAGCCCCATCAGCCCCGGACACATCCACTCCAACAGACCGCTGCACCTGACAGGTCCGATTCTATTATTATTATTATTATTATTATTATTATTATTATTATTATTATATACTTTTTTTTATATTTACTTAAAACAATGGGATGATTTGTCGTAACAGGACAAACATGACATAAGAAAACTGGCATTGATAAAAGAAAAACTAAATGAAAGGCCATTTAAAGAAATTAAGAAATTTGTCGTGTGTTGCAACGAGACTAATTAAACACAAAATGAACATTTGTTGGAAAAAAAATCCAATTGCTTAAATTCAGAAAAAAAAAAACTAAATGAGAAAAGATTAGCTTGTCTTTTTTCTTTGTCCATTTACATCCACATTATTTGTTATGTGGCAATCTGGTTGAGTGTGTGTGTGTGTGTGTGTGTGTGTGTGTGTGTGTGTAAAGTGTATGCTGCGACCTTTCTTTAGGCTAATTTCATAATTGATCTCATTAGCGTTAACCTGCTCTGTTGCCATTATCTAAATAATCTGGTATTTGAGTCGCGACTGTGTGGATGCGTGCATGTGCGTGCGTGCATGTGCGTGCGTGCTTGTGTGTGTGTGTCTGTGTGTGTGTGTGCAGAGCTGTCATCCTGAGGGCGCCTGCCAACAGAAAGAGAACAAAGCAAATGTGTGAATAATGTTCACCAACTTCCTGCTCGAAGAGCTCAATTCTAAAGAAGTTCCAGCGCTCAGCGCGGGGCCACGCAGGCCCGCAGCGGTGCAGGATTTCACATTTCACCTGCGTTTTTCTTCAGTTCTGCTGAGTTTACAGTATAGATTTAATGAAGACAGTAGCCGAAGCGATACGACACGATTAAGGATTATTTTAAGCAGACAAAAGACGACAATGCAAGACGTCAGTGGTTAAATTGCAAAACGCAGCCTTAAAAACATTAAATCACAAGTTTAGTCTGTCGAAGTTTGCGCAAATCACAGTGTTAGATTTTAAACTGAATTTCGTTCTTATTGTTTTTTTTTTAAGTAAAAGTAAATTACATTTTTTTGTCCTCTAAAGAAAAAGGAAACCAAATGAACTTCTCCAAAAAATAAGGGTGTCATTTTCCCTTTTTAAAGATCCTCATTTGCCTGAGCCATGATTTAAGATGTTAGACATTAATCTCATAAAAAATCATGGCAGACTGATAAATATTAGCGGCCTTTCCTGCATAAAACAAAACAATCCAGGAGATATAAAAAGACAAATCATTGCAGATTGAGATTAATGAGCGACAAAGGATAGCGTAACATTTGAAGGACTTTTTGAGGCCTTTGTACTCTGCGTGACACTTTCTGACCAATATCCGTCCCCCGGACTCAGCAGACCCGGTGGCGGTGCGGCAGGCCCCGCATCGGAACCACGTCCACAAGCAGTCGGAGAAGACGACGCGGGTCAGGACGGTGCTGAACGAGAAGCAGCTCCACACGTTGCGGACCTGCTATAACGCCAACCCGAGGCCGGACGCGCTGATGAAGGAGCAGCTGGTGGAGATGACCGGCCTGAGCCCCAGGGTGATCCGGGTCTGGTTCCAGAACAAGCGCTGCAAAGACAAGAAGAAGTCAATCCTCATGAAGCAGCTCCAGCAGCAGCAACACAGTGATAAGACTGTAAGCATCTTCGTAAGTTTGACCACTTGATTACTATCAACGAATATGTTTTTATTCTCTCATTTGCATGTCGTTTAAAATCATGAGCAGGGGAGACTGACGTGTATCTTAATGAAATGCAGAGTGCGGTAAAAAGCAACCAAGCCATGTTTAACTTTGTATCTTAATGATGTTTCAGTGAAACGATGACGATCTTTTTGTTTATATTGGTGCTTGTTTGCCTTGTGCTTATCACTTGCAGGTGATGCTCACTTTTTTTTGTCTATCACTGATGGGAATCAGGACTAGCCCATAATTGGACCCTTTCCCAAACTTCAGTTTTTACTTTGCTTATGCTGAGACACAGTAGAAGCGCTCCAGTCGGCTCCAGTGTTTCTCTGTACTCAAACTTAAGGTCAATGAATAATGAATCAACTGCTTTGGCTTCAGTTGCTTGATCTCAAAGATAAAATCAACCTCTGCAAACAGGCTCGGTCTGCATCTCTGCAACATCTCTTCCTCTGTCACCATAGTTCAATCCCTGCTCCACCCCTAGAGGAAACTTTTGGGGAAAATTTGCTGTCACCATTAATCCAAATGTAACACTGATCATTTATGGTACAAGAAAAAGGATTCTGAAAAGGTGCACATGAGGACATATTAGCCAGTCTTTGGTGACAGACGCTGTCCTGCTGGACACATGATGCTTATGCTATTTGTATAATTTGGAAAATTCTTTTGCCAGAACCTGCAGGGCCTCACTGGGACGCCTCTCGTGGCTGGGAGTCCTATCCGTCATGAGAGCACTGTGCAGGGGAACCCAGTGGAGGTTCAGACCTACCAGCCTCCATGGAAAGCCCTGAGTGAGTTCGCCCTGCAGAGCGACCTGGACCAGCCAGCCTTCCAACAACTGGTGTGTGTGTGCTCAGGACAGACTGAGACTGAGTTAGATGTGCACACACACACACACACACACACACACACACACTCAGAGACATACATGCACTGCAGACTGTAACCTGACCTATCTATCTATCTATCTATCTATCTATCTATCTATCTATCTATCCACATGCACAATCACACAGGGACAATCATTTGAATTTTGTTGTGAATTACACACGCACACACTCTCTGAGTGACCACACGCAAACACAAAACAGCACAAGCCTGAATATTTCGCATATTCTGACACATGATTTCTGTCCGCTCAGGTGTCTTTCTCTGAGTCGGGCTCACTCGGGAACTCCTCGGGCAGCGACGTGACTTCTTTGTCCTCTCAGTTACCGGACACCCCCAACAGTATGGTACCCAGCCCGGTGGAGACGTGAAACGGGGCCCCTGAAACCCGTCGCCCCGACCCTCACCTCCTGCAAGGACAGTTGCAGCATGATCCCGTCCCCCCCCCTCCCCTGCATGTGACCAGCTCATCACATCGCCCAAACTACAGAGAGGAGAGTGTTTTTTTCCTGACATGTAAGAGATGGAACGAAGAAAGCACCGACTGACTCCGACATGTTTTTTTTTCCTTTTTTTTTTCGTGGAGCTTTCAATGACAATAAGCAGAACAATTGATGCATGACTTGAAGCGGAGAAGGCAGATGTACAGAAGACGTCCCGATGGATATACTACAAGAAAACCTTCCCTCAAAAACAAATTGGAGACATTTCCACGTCGAAACAGAAGGACTTTCTGCGAGTTCGTTGTGATCATATTGTGTCTTGTTTCTTCAACATGAGAATTTTTTGATACATTTATTGCGTTGTCGAGTCCAGTTGACTCTTTGTCTTAAGGTCAGAGCATGATAATCTGCAAACTATTCGTGTTGTAAAATACTTTATCTTAAGGGCAGGACACAGGTTGTTTGAGCTTCTCGAACAAAAAGTAAATTATTGTTATATTATTTATTGTTAGGAAAGCGATTCGTAAAGGGATTATTAACTGATAAAAAAAATAAAAAGCTGAATACATATCGTGTCTTTGTACAGGCGCAGTTTTTTTAACCTCTCAATCTACTGCCGCTTTTGCATTTGCGAGACATTATAGCAGGTGATAATTTCTTTTATTTGAAAATTCCGCTTTCATTGCAAATGTAAGGCGAGAGAAGTAGTGATTGCGCCGACCCAGTGACAGTTTGTGTCGTGGCGCGGTCATGGTGACAAAGTCACACTCGCCGTCCTCAGACCGTAAACACCTCATGACGGCCAGTCATTTCTGAGCAGACAAACAGAGACAAAGCTTCTCGGGCCAACGTGAAGAAAAGATTCAACGCGTTTAATAAGAAAACAAATATTCATTCCTGCTGCTCTGAAATATGCTGTTTGTCCTGTTCAACATATATCAAGTTAACCTGCAGGAATCGAGGCTTGGAGGCTCTGTTGTCATATCTTCGCCCTCCATCTGCGAAGCCCCCCCCCCTTCGGTTGTGTAGCAGGAATCGGCCAGTGGTCATTTACTATCTTGGGGGCAAAAATCTGCTGTAAATTGTGCTCAGTCCAGTTACTCTGGTTGAGTCACAAGCTGGTCTAGACAGCGCGGAGGGATCGGCGACCTCTTATCTAGTCCTGGCATCACCTGCAAGCGATACACTGACTGAAGCCACAACAAACTAACTAACTAAACACCCCCTTATCCACACACACACACACACACACACACACACACACACACACACACACACACACACACCCCAAAGCCCCTCGTATGTGAGGGGAGCAGAGAGCAGCTCGTAAAGGGTCACTTCTCCTCCTCGGTTTATTTTCCTTTGGTGAATTGCGTTATTGCGCACGGGTCAGCCGACATGACAGCTCAGGCTAAGTGAACTAAACCAACTGACCCCCTTCACGCCGTGTGCAGGACCAAACAAAGCCGCCATGCATGCACTGAAAATCTGTGGATCAACCTGCTCTGTTGGCACATACACATTCGTAATTTATTTAGAGGCGTGCACGGGGTGCTCTGTTATGTTTGACATGATTTAGACATAAAATCGGCTCTGAAACGTTGTTTGTTATTGTGAAAATCCTACTCATCATGTGTGCTCATTCCACTTCTCTTCAGCGCAGTTTTGCTGTTTTAGAGAGAATTTAGATAAAAAGGCAGATAAGAGAAAACGTCTTTAATTACAAAAAAAAAGGCTCTTTATATTTAATTCTCATCACATTTGGAAATAAAATTATCCTGGTGCAGTGATTTTCCCCACCTGCCGCCTTTTAACAAAACTGGATTCAATAATAAGGACACCAAATCACCGATGAACGTATGTTAATATTTGAGCGTTTTTCACTGTTAAACAATTCAGCTGATGTTTTTTCCTGCACTCACACCGTCTTAATCGGAAGTTTAAATAACAAAAGGCAGATAATAGATTTGTAATTGAGCTATTTCAAATAAGATAAGTAAACAATGCGAGCAGATTAAGATAACACAGATAAGTGAAGAATAACAATGGCGTTTACAGACAAGAATGCAGGCCTATTAACCCTCCTCTATCAGAAAATCACTGTGGGGCCGTGCATGTTTCCAAAGCAGCCTGTTCCAGCATAGAGGCTGTATATAACTCATCCCCTGAAGGACCACACGAGATCACATTAAAATAAACTAAAACAGTTCTTACTATCGTGTCAAAATAATCCCAGCTCTCATCTTTTGAACCATCAATTTTGTACAATTACAAAAGCCAAAATTGCAAAAAGGTTTGAAGCAAAAAATGTTTTCTCAAAAGATCAAATGGGTTACTACACCCAGATAAAATATGGAGAAATTAAATTAAAAAAAATATATTATTTTTTAAAAGAAAAGCTGTAACAGATGTTTTCTAAAATTCAGGTTTGCATGAAAAGAAAAAAAAAGATGCACTGAAAAAATAAAAACGGGGCAAATAACAGGTTAACAATTAAATGCACAATGAACGACGTGAAGTACAAAAATGAAGCTGCAGTTTATTATCTGTAAGCCTGAGATGCTCACAGATCACATCCTCTGACAGCCATAAAAAGAGGCGTGAGGACCTGTAAGCCATCTGATCTTCTCTCAGGTCAATGGGCGTTTCCCCTCAGTGTGTTAAACAAGAACTACAACAAACACCGGTGATCCTTACCTGCAGCCCCGGCTACAGTGTCTGCACCACAGCCTGATTTTAACCCGAGCGTGTCTGGGCCTCATACTGACCTGCACGCAGAGACCCCGCACAGCAAATATTAATATGCTCCCGAATTTATTTCTCACATTTTGAAACAAACCACGATTAAGCTTCTGCCACATTATTAAGGATTAACTGCGAACTGTGTCAAGTTGCCACAACGCAACCAGACGCTGTCAGAGGGAATGAGACCGTATCATTAATGATTAAGAGGACGAGTCCATTTAAAGGTGTGATGTAATTCTCTAATTGGTGGAGGGGTGGACGTAATTAGATCACCCTGCGCGCTCGCGAGGACTGCAGGGCCGCCCACAACCACGAGTCACTAAACGGTCGGTGACTGATAGACACAGGGCTCATTAAAATATTCTTTCATCTACGCTAGAAGACATTTTTTTGTTAGTCCGTGAGGGAAGAAATAAATATCACCAGGCCAGACTTTGACACGTGAGCATGCTGCACCCAATAAGCAAAGTAATGTTTCCCACAGTCCCATGATAATTTAACAGAGAGTTACATGGTCATATGTACCATTTAATATTGCTGTTTTATGAAATGGGTCTATTTTGACCATTTAAAATAAATATATAGGCCAACTACATTTGTTCAGCTGTGGGCGTACACTCAGTTGCCAGCTTTTTAGGCACCCCAGGGTGAAATGAATTCAGTGTAATACAACAGTCCTGCAGTAAAACCCCTCCTTCATAAGTCTATTATGTTCAAGCTTTGTTGAAACTGACAGGTGCTGATTCAACTTTTGGTCTGCTGCATTATATTGAGGAGTGTTTCTAATATTTTGTCCACCCATTTTTTTTTTTTTTTTTTCAATGAGGGCAGACTATAAATTAGAAACACGTCTCAGCTGACTGGGTAAATTGTAAATTACGTTAAAAGGCAGTTAAACATTTTCAGCATTTTCCACTGAACACTAATGAATTGATGAATTTGTAATTGCAAAGACAATTACCACAATTCAGTTTAGCAATTGAGCTGTAAGGTTTGCTGTCTATTGACTGTAAAATTAGCCTCATCAAAGTCATGACAGACAACAAAACACCTATGAGGTATTTTTTTGTGCCTGTAACTTCCGTGAAATTTCTTTTGGGTGAATCTCAGTCTTACATATTTTGGGGAAACAGTGGTCAAAGTTTAGCACCCAGCAGTTCAGTCATCTAGGAATTATGAGGAAATGGGAGGAAAAAGAAAAAAAAAAGGAGAAGAATGTGGAATTTTTTTTAGGCTTAAAATAATGAAATTTAATCTTGATGGAAATCCTACATAAATAAACCAACATGCACAGATGCATGGCTGTCATATTACAATTGAACCACCCATAACTGAATCTCATAACCTTTATTGTCACTGACAGGTCACACACAGGAGCCAGTCAACAAACGAGACAGTGATACTACTTATTATGCCAAAACGACACCCTGCAATGCCATTCACACATACCTGCATATTTTCATTCTGAAATAAACAGTAAAATTCATATCACTGGAGAGATTAGATTTTTATTTTCCATGCAGTGAAAACTGTTTTAACTCTTTTAACCTGTTATTAAATTAAATTATTATTGTTACTGTTGTTTTTGTTGTTTGTTGCTTGCAAGCAGCACATAAAAATCCTCTCACATGGATGATCCATGTGCACACGTGGCAGATAACACATGAACGTTTTCATATTTTCACCTTTAGAAATTGGATGTTTCAGTGCCACCATCAGGAAGGTTGGTCCCATATTATTGCATGCAGAGACAGGCTTTGGTGCATTTTCATTCAGAGCAGTTGATAAATATAGATATAAAGATAAAACAAAAGAATGTGTGTTCAATAGGTTTATTGTCAATTTGCCTGCAACCCCTTCATAACCCTGTTGTTACATACAGAGAGATTGTCATGAGACCACTGAATTACAAACATTGTGTAAAAATGAGCGTGTGTGATTTCTGTGGGGGCTCTGTGAAAGTTTCAACACTCGGGTCCACTGTGACCTTGCTCCTCGAGTGGGGGCCACCAGCAGAGGAACTGCCGGGACGAACTTCAAGTCCAAAACTCTCCAGGGAAGCATACTGACAGGCTGACTTAATGCAGAGTCTGAGCCTGGAGATTTCTTTTTTCTGCACAAGAAAGAGAGAAAGGGGAGGGTGGGTGTGAGAGAAAGTGTGTCACTCCAGTGGAGACACAGCAGTGACTGGGCTCAGGGTCTCAGTAACTGCTGTAAAATTCAATCATACAATATGAGATGATTTAGCAGGTCCCTGCATGCTGGTCCTCCACTTCTGAAGGCAAATTGAGAAATTATAAAATGTGCGACTCCACATAAGACAGCCAAATAGAGCCTCAACCCCACGATGTCAACGTCGCTGTGATTGTGTGCTGTGTTTTCTCCACCTCTTGTCAGGTGTTTTTAACCGGAAATTTAAAGACCAATTTATCTTAGATGGGTAATGGCCAATTAAACATCTGGTGACAAGAATTTAATCTTCTCTACTCCTGGGTTACACTGATAATGAAAGGGCAGCATCAACATCTCTGTGCAGCACCGGGCTTCTTGTGTACTATCGATCCTGGGGAATGAATGCTGCCTTTATGGGAAACTGACACAATGAGTAAATATCCACATATTATCCTTTAAACTTCTAAAAGCACTGGGGCCAACAGGGGAGGAGGTATTTTAGAAAGCTGCATTAAAAACAACAAATATTGATTTCTTTGAAACAAGACTTTCTCTTTAAGTGTTGTGTTGACATATTTTGACCATTATTTTTTGGATTTTCGAAGCCACAGTTTTGTCTAGATTTAAACAAAAAGAAGGAGAAATGTCGCTCAGCTGTGCAGCTTTTAAACTTACTGTTCGGTGCTTGCAGGATAGCAAAACATGACCTCTTATACTGCTGTACTTCAGGTGAACCTAAAGGGAGGAAATTGCAACAGTAGCAGCTTTCCTGCTCTATTGCACTACAAAAACTGAGTGTGTATGTGCATTAAAGTATCTGTGTGTTCTCATCTGTGAGTTTCTGGGCATGCTGCTCACACTGTGTGCATGTGTGCACATGCGTGTGTGTGTGCCCACGCAGGGATGGTGAGCAGACCTCGAGCTCACCTGGAACACACACATTGAGCCACAATCAGCCTCTCTGGTTCTGCTGCTGAGACAGTGTCAGAGGTCCATAAATCACAGCGCCCCACCCACGCATAAATCTACAGCAAAAACAACACACCAACGGCCATTAGGAGAGGAGAGGAAGGTTGGAGCCGCCCCACTCGACAATGACTTGCTATAAAACACAATGAGTGTTCACCTGTACTTGCCTCCCCCCCACGCCCCCGCACCCGCCTTTGACAGGACCAAACTGTCATTAGCCCAACAGAGAAGACAAACACAAGTGTCACTGGAAGCAAACAATGAGGCAGCGAGTGTGAGTCACTTAAGATGAGAAACGGCATCAAAAGGTTTCAGGGAGACACTCTGGCGTTCATCAGGGTCGTATCAGTGTCAGTTCAGGAGTTCAAGAATGTTTTCAGGAAGTCTTTGTGTTTGAGATTTAGTGCTAAAGTTCAATTAACCTTCTGACTCATGAGTTAGGATGGAACAGAGACAAAGTTTAATTATAGCATGCAGAGCAGACACTGAAATGTAAATGCCGTTGATATACTGCTCCTGTCAGATGAAAACACTGTGAGTCAAAAGAGTTGCCTATTCACACGGTCAGGGAAATACAGTTTATATTGATAAGCTTTCATTCTCGACGGGCCATGTACAGTAAGATGGCTGTCATGCAGTACACATACAATACATTGTTATAACGTACAGCATATTCTGTAAATGTTTAGGTTGAAACAGCAAGACAGTAGTTACACGTCCCTTGCACCCAGCGCCTCAGCAGCAGTCTGGAACGACACACACACTGTGACCAGTTCAAGAAATGGTCCGACAACACTGAGGAAGCACGATGAGCGACACGGATGATCCTGAGTCGCTGAGAGGTAACGAGAGTCAAATAAAAAAGAGAAAGAGGGCAAAAAGGGGAAGGGAGGGCTGTGCCTGCCAACTGCAGCGATCCCCTCGTCCCAAGGCGTTCCTGCCACTTTAAGAAATGAAGCAATATCATTAATGGAGGCCTCCGAGGGCTGACATCTTGCTCCAATTCACCAGTCCCCGTCCATCACACCATTACGGTGGGCCCAGCAGAATTAAAATCCAATCACTCCTCTGGCTAGTTTGATTAAGGAGGGCAACCGCACAAAGAAGGGGCTCTGACCCATTGTTGCCTCTGCCAGGGAGTCCCCAGAGGCTGGAGCAGGTTTCTGGTCCCAGGCAGCACCCAGACAAGGCCTGGTCACTGTTGAAGCTTCACAGTAATCTAGTGTGACGCCTCACTGTTGAATGTTTTGAAGTAATTTCAATGGCTTTCTGTTGTATTTTTCAGCTGGCAGGGGTGTATATGCACTGATTGGTCAGATATAAATTTGTAGAATACGACTCATGGTTGGTGATGCACATTTACAAAGGAAAGGAGAAAGGTTGTCTGCACATTGAAATTTGCAAGTTGTAATTTAAAAAATAATTTTTATTGATGCTAATTTTAGACCCAGAAGGTTTACATCAGGCAAACGTTCATGAGCAGAAATGACATCTCCAGCTGCAATTAAGAGATCTGACAATATAAAATAATACTCATTTAAAATGTGCGTATTGCAAAAAAATGCTACGGTCCATTCTTTAGAATATTGGTTTTTATGGGCAGTCTAGACTGAGATATCTCAACAACTTTCACATGGATTGACATGAAACTTTGTGCAGACATTCATGGTCCTAAGAGGATGAATCCTACTGACTTTGGTGATCCCCTGACTTTTTCTGTAGCGCCACCAGTAGGTCAGCTTTTTGTCTTTTCATGAAATGTCTCAGCAGCTTTGAAAGGAATTGCCATTAAATGTCATGCAGATTCTGCTGCCCAGAGGATTCATAATAATGATCTCTTCCTCTTGCACCACCATGAAGTTGGCTTTTGTGGATTTTGGTGAAATGATCCTCTTGTTTTTGCTTGTGCCATCATCAGGTCAAAATTTCAATACCTCTACCTGCAAAACTAAGGACATTCCCATCAGCCTCAACTGTATATTGTGTTCAGTGCTAATTAGTAAATGTTAGCATGCTAAAGTGCTAAACTAAAATGGCTAGCATGGTACATTTGCCTTGCTCAATACATTGATGCAAATGTGTTAATTTACTTTTCAACTTCTCTAAAGTTGAGGCGACCGCTGCCTCACTGGGGGGGTCACATTGGTCAGACTGTGTCTGGGAAAAAAACAGCAGCATCACAGGTACAGACCCCAGAGAGCAGAGCCGAATCCAAATTAAAGCCAGAAGACCAGGGTGAGCCTCGGTGAACACAGTGACATAAATTACTGGGATTTACAAGATTTTTAAAACACTTTTAACAATACCCCCCTTTTAATGTGCTCTCTGTTTAATAATGCACTTTAGGTTTTAAGAGCATGATAAACAAACCAATAATTCACTTTTTTTATCATCTGAGGGTGAAGCCCTTCAGGACTGGGTTCTACAGCAGCGTTCAAAGGGGCCTTGAATGGATCAAATGAAGGGCTGTCGCAAGATGTTTTGGACAACAGTTGACATGCAACTGGTGATCTCTTTGCTCTCTTTAGGATGAAAGTACACTGAGGTTCATCTTTCCAAGAACTGGGCAACTTTTAAAAGGGACTCTGTTCATGCAAAAGAACAAACACAAGATTTTGTAACAGAGAGTATTGGGCCTCATTTACAGGCCAGGCAGAAAGAGTCATGTTGATGGCAGAGCAGTTATCCAAAGGATGCAGCAATTTTATGCAAAAGAACAAAATGTTATATCTTGGTTTAAATTTTAGATATAATAGTGGCAGTAAAGAAACAGAAAGCTACATTAACACACTGCTCACAGTGAAAGATGAACTTGCTTCCTTGGGTTACGATATTAAAGCCAGCACGCCTCCATCGCTCTTTGTGCACCCGTTTGCTGGTGTGTCAGGAAAGTCTGTCAGTGTGAGATCTGGGAAAGCTCACAGTAGCATTTGGCTGAGTTTTCAGCGGGTGAAGCTTCACAGGGTAAGTCAGTGATTCTCCAGGCTGCCAAAACATATAAAGAAGACTCAGCAAGAGGAGGGTTTCATAAATCTTAAAACAATGAAATTCAAAGATTATTAATCTTTCAACAGGCAATGAATGTTATAGTGTGAAAAAAAGAACATGTCACAAATGTTTTTCTACAGTGACGGAGGCAATATTGTCATAAATGCAAGAGTTCTGACGAGGCAGTGTGGGAGACAACTGATGTCTGTGTTAGAGCGAGGACCTGGAACTGAACACAGCCACAAAAACACCCGAACGCACAATAGCTGACACACTCTCACTGTCTTTATGCACACACACTCTCCCTCACACGCACTAACACACAGACTTAGGCCGAGCCACTACCAGCCACCACAAATCACTGGACCATCTCATATAATCCTCCACCAGCCAGTGCCGCAGCATTAAACATCCAAACAAATTGTCCTTCGTCAAGTGCTCTCTGCAGGAAAAGACATAAAGCAAAAGCAGATAGCTGGGCAGGAGCGAGGGGTTGGATGTGGAGCGGTGTTAGCCTCCATGTTGCTCCAAGAAACAGGATGATAATGTCTTGGCTGGTCTCGGCCTGTCAGCCTGCATTACGCTGCTCCTCGCAACTTTTTGTGAAAGAGATTTCAGGGATAGCGGAGGCACTGAGAAGCCACTCGATAAGACGAATGGGCATCTTGGGTTTCAGCTGTATGCTTTCCTCTCTAATCTTATTTCTACATTGGTTTATTGGAACCGAATAAAGTTAGTTAGAGTCAGCACAGCAGAATCTTACAAAAACAGATAAATAATAAAGCAGCCATGCAGGAAGTAAATGAAGCTTCAGGGATGCATACATTTGTGTAGATTAAGTGTTTTTTAGCCACGCTAGCAGCCTGGCTCAAGGGATGTAAATTTCGGTCTGTTGGTTGGTCCACCATTTTTTTCTTCTCTTTTCAGTGAAATTTGGTAAAGATATTGATGATGCCCAGATGAGAAATCCTAATGATGTTGGTGAGTTGCTGACTTTTCATCTAAGTATCACTTATCCAATACTTGGTTTTATGACCAGTTAACTGCAAAACTAATGGAATTCACATCAGCCTGAGCTGTTTTGTGCATATAGTGCCAACTGGCTAATGTTAGCCTGCTAACACGCTAAACTAAGGGGCAAACTATGGTAAGAGTTTTGATATTAGGTAAAATATAAATGAGTGGTACTGAATATTCAACAGATACAAACATTTAACAAAACACAGTATCAGATGTGACATGGTTATTTTCAATATGCATTTCTTTTCAAAGCTGAAGATATACACTCATCATCTACTGCACAGCATTTAAAGATTCACAGAGGAAACAACAGAGTCAGTGGTGTGTCATCCAGTTGAAGAGAGTTTATGTGTACAAATGTGCGAGATAAGATAAGATTGACTTTATTTATCCCACAATGGGGGAAATTCACATGTTACAGCCGCAACAAGACAGAGTGCAAGAAGTCAGAGGACAAGAAGACAAAAAGACAAATAAATATTGCACAAGTGTTATATACCCTATGGCAGTTTACAATATATACAATACATACATACTTAGGTAATTAAAAATGACGATTGCACCAAACTAGTGAGAATATTGACAACAAAAGGCACAACTGTTGAAAATGTGACCAAGCGTCTCCAAAGTGTCTAATTTTCAGGGGCTAAGAAAAACGGTTTAGTTTTCACGACAGTACATTTTTCATGAAATCCAGTCATTTCTAGTTTATTCATTCTAAGAAGTAGGGGAATTTCCTCAATCCATAAGGGAATAGTTAACCTCTCAGTTTATTTAAAAAAATCCCAAATCATCAGATTTGAAGATACATGATGTTCTCTGGACAACAACGACATGTTGGTCGTGCAAAGAATTGCTCAATACAACAATCTCTTAAAGGAAGGAGCTGACACATGACTGAACTGACGGCTTCAGTCCCTCGTCTAGACCGCTTTAGCATCTTTTACTCTGCAGAGATCTGAGATGTGTTAGGCAACGACCACCTCAACAAATATCAGTCCTGCACACCCACACCCACACACACACACACACACACACACACACACACACACACACAGACCAGATCTCCATCTTTCTCTCCAAGCACATGCTGGAAGTGGGCATGGTCAGGTTTCTGATAAGAGTGAGGGCAAGGCTGTATCTGGGAGATCTGAGAGATGCCGAAGGCTCTTGTGAAAAGGAAGCTCGGCTTAAGCTGTTGTACTTATCTTTACAGTTTCCTATACCACCTACTGACAGGTCCTGAGACTGTGTAAATTCCTCTGCTCCCTGAAATGACTCCTGGGTAGACAATGAGACGACACTCTGTGTACTGATGTGTACCGTAACACAGAGAACAGAGGAGATTTTACAAGGTATGTGGGAGACAAACACAAGTGTGTTGCAAATTGTGTTTGAAATTGGACAATCCTTGAAGTAAACCAATGAAGCATGCTTTATGCCCTCTCTACAGCAGCTGCTTATATCATTCTGCACAGATTCCTACAGGAGACACTAATATATCATTTATTTGTTGCATTTGTCAACAACTTTGCTCTGATTTTGCATGCTGAGTCACAAGTGCCATATTTCACTTTTAAAGCCTCTCAATTAAAAAGTGATACAGTTTGTGTCCAAATCAGAGCTTGAAAAAAAATTCCCAGAGGATGATTCAATATGTGAGGAACACCAGGGGTGGAAACACAGCCCAGTGTTATTGTAGAAATGACGGTGAATAAGTCACTCCCGAGATTGCTTTTGTACTATTGGGAAGAGTTATTTATATCTGAAGAGCAGAGGGCATTTATCATCCGGGGTAGTGGTTCCCCTTCAAAGTTCTCCTTTTTATGACGTGCATTATTTCTCGTGCACACACATAAACAAAGCCAGGGTTGCCGGCACTGAATCAGCAGACTGTGTCACCGTGTGGCCCCTGGGTCAGGCCAGCTTTCTTGTGCCGCCAGTGCTTACATTAGCATGTGAAAGGCTAAAGCTGTTCCAAATATTCCCTCTAAACATTTATCCTGCCCGAACCCTGCATGGAAAAGTTCCAGGGAGTGGGATGAATCTATGGTGCAACAAGGGGATTTGAACTGCGGATAACATTTTGTCTTGATAAACTAATTAACAAGATGATGAACTAAATGTTTAACTGACATGCTGAATAAAAGAATTTCACTCACCCACTAAAAATAATTTTCATTCTTAATCATTAGTGCCTTTTGAGTTTGATTTGAGTCAGGACAGAAAAGTTAATTTTGATATAGAACCTTTAAGCATTGCACAGTAGTTAATATCTTTGCATTTTATTTCTAGATTTGTCATTTTCAAATGTGTTTAAACTACGTTCCACATGTCTTTTGCCAAGACAGGCATCATCAGGGAAGTCGAGCCTGTCCATAATGTGGCAGGCAGGCCGGCAGGCCGGCAGGCAGGCAGGCACCAGGAGTCTGTGTTTACATTGGAAGCGCCTAGAAATGAATTTCCCCACACTAGTCTCATTTGTCTTATCAACTTGTAAATGTGTTGCCTTGATGATGGAGGAACACATTTAAAACACAGAAAAAAAGTGTTTCTCAGTGCCCCCATTCCACTTTGTGCACACTCTTAGCGACTGAGGAGCAGCCAGAGGAGAAGAAACAAGTTTAGCCGCAGCCCTGCTGCACATTTTTTAAATTAGCGGAGTGCGTCTGCTGGGGGTGACCACGGTGGAACATATAAATATTCAAAAGGCACATGTTGTATTCCCAGTCTGCTCATTCTGTTAACTTTTCCACACTGCGAGCTGAATCATCTGTCATTCACCCTAATTTAATCATCAGCCACTCTCATTCAATTATCCAATATAATATGCAAATTAGGCGAACAATGGCCAGCTCATGCTAATTATGTACATCAGAATAATTAAATTGGATAGAAGTGGTGGAGGGGAACTGAACTATCATAAAATGGGGAGCAGATTCTTTAATTAAGGCTGCAAAAAATTTTATTAGAATCTGTAATCTGCCCGTAAATTGTTGAATGGTGGCCATGCGCAGGGGGGACATTACTCTTATTAGAAAGCGCTCCCTGAAGACTCGCTCAGGGAAGCACCGAGGGACGTGGCTCGTATCAAGGGCACGTCTACCCTAAAACAGGATTCTCATTTATTATGGCAATGATCTTGGACTGTGAACAACTTTCCTCAAAAGACTGCAAGCCACTGCACTGTTAATACACTCAAGAAACTGACTGAAAGAAGCCATGTGGCCACAATTCTGTTGTGTATAACTGGCAAAATAAAGTTAATGAAATGTAACATCTCAAACAAACACTCAAATTCTTTGCTCTTTTTTGCATCGAGATAGAGCAGTTAGTGGTCAGAAATACAGCTCTTTCCCAAACTTAATGAATAATCTGAACTCTATTTAAACTAGATTTTCACTCCGCAGCAAGCAGAACTAAATGATGTAAATTGTGTGTGCTGTGCCAAGGCGGCAGAGCATGCTTGGCAGCCAGTTAGACACAGAGAAACATCAACCCTAATCCTCTCCTCTGCCACTGCATGCATGCAGGCACCGCTGCCTCCCTACAACAGACCAGCCATGTCCAGCAGCACAACACAAAACAGTCTGCCATGGGACACACAATGGCTCACTCTGAGGACCAGCAGACAGCGAGCAGCAGGACCCTGGACGAGGTGCTGAAGCCACTGAAATATTTACAGAGGCGTGTTTTGTTGCTTTTGTGCTGAGTGATTGAAGGGGGAGACCGCCGCAGAGGTCTCCCTCCCGCCTCACAGTCTATCTGGCCTCTGAAAGGAAGTCAGTGGAGAAACTAAGGAAACACACAATCAAACTGAAAATAAAATTACAATACTGGCCCCTGAATGCGTATCATGCATATGTGGTTCTCATTCTCGTTGTTGTGCGGGGGTGTTTGAAGTTTGAACATATTGATAAGAAAGCTTGAATCACATATAATCCATCACCTTCTGTGCAGACCGACAACAACACCTCTGGTGTATCCTGTCCCGGAAGACAGTATTTGTTAAACATGTCAGGGTGACAGAACAGCAGTAGGTCAGGAGCACTGTAGATTAAAGTGGGAGTAAGTTTGAGTGAGGATGTAGAAACATATAAACTGACACACGACACAATACACAGCAGTGATAGCTTGTCTGCTATCTCTTCCGTTTTGTAATATATTGACAGTGAATGTGCAAACAGGAGAAAGCTCATTGTTTACACTGTGCATCCTCTTTGCAGATACGCATAGCCTGTGTATAAAAAGTTCATACAATATAAACATATTCATGGTGAAGCAGTTCATTTCCATTTCTCCAGTGTTTTGGAATTAAACACGTATTGCATGTTATTAAATGTTTGGCTTGGATAAACCTAATCCTGGACTGTTTTTCTTCATGAGTATTTACTTTGAATTAAGGTTAGTGTAAATCGGTCATAAAGAGGAAAACAGGCAATTCTGGCGTACCTATAATGTCTTCTCAGCTGATCTGATTCTGGCCTCTGCTGTTTTAACTCTCACAGTGAAATTCTGACCAGAAGAAATCACATTCATTGATACTTAAAGGACTGTTAGAGACAATGTTCTGCTTTGAATTTGTTTTTGTTTCTCATGTGTTTTATTCCCACAAAAAATAAAATGGAAAAATTAATCAGTCTGTTAAAATTACATCCCAAATATGAACATCCAAATATTTTTCTGACAGTGTTTTTTCAACTCAAATTTCTCCTACTCTTTCCAGGGTGTGCGCACTGGAGGCTTCAGCTTTCCACACTTAACACGTGTACGTTGATTACTGGATCACAATTTTCTTCCACCCTTATTGTGACGTCACAAAGTCATGGCTGTTCTGTATTCTGACCTGCACTGGTCCCACATTTAAGGTGAGCACAGAGAAACTTTCCCCCTCAGATGAGTGTGAAAACAACCTCTGAGTGTCAAACGCTGCTCATACGTCACTGTGCACAGAAAACACAAAACACATTTCTGAGTGGAAGGGGGCTTCAAGTTGGATGGTTTGAATCCAACATGCTCTTTTCCGCAGAATCCAAGATCTCATGAGTTTAGAATCGACAAAGCAAACATGAGCTAGTGCATGTAGACGAGTGTTTCTCTGTTTTTACAGCATTTATGTGAGTTTAATTCCACTCAATTTCAAGTCTTACAAAGTGACATCCAGCCTTTGTTTAATGAATGCACTTAGAAACACACATTTTGGTTTGTATATCTGAAGATATATGGAGCTTTAAAAACAGTTCTCTCCCAAATAAGATAAATTATTCACAGCATGTTGCAGCCCTGTACACACAAACTGTGCTGATAAAAGTTTTTATCCAGACAACGCAATATTTAGTAATCCTTCATGAGTCAGTCCAGCTGATTTAGGGTCGAACAAGCTGTACTAACTCGACCGATGTGTTTAGCTTTGTCATGGTGATGATTTTAGTCGTCATCGTTCGTCAGAGGAGTTGTGTATATTGTAGACTGAAGGATTACCATCTGGTTTAGGTGTTTGCTGAATTAAACCTGAATCACTGACTGCGCTCTCCACCTTTGTGCCCCTTCTTTGGGTGTTTCAGAGTTTGAGCTTTGTACCACAGAGTCTGTTTTTGTACAAAGTTAGTCAGATCTGACTTGCAGCAGGGAGGAAATCACAGCAGATCACCTCAGATGTAATCACACTGAAACACTGATATATGAGCTACTTTCAGCTCATCTCCCTCCTGTTTGTTTGTTTCTGGTTAAGTGCCTATCTTGTGGATTTCTACCGTTATCTTCAAAAGGGAACTTTTCCTGACAGAGCTTGTTTTTTTTTTCTTTTTTTCTTTTTTGTTATTCTTAAAAGGCTTCTCCTGAAGTACCCAAAGCACATAAAAGACTCCTCATTCTCAAATTACTTAGACAAAAACAATACTTGAGTAAATACATGAAAGCAGCAGGTTGACTGAGCTTGGCTGGTGCACTAACAACGCTATCTCTCGGCCCTGCCTTGTCTGTCCCCATGATGGATTAGCAGGGGTCAAAGGTCACACCCGTTTATTCTCGCAGGGGAAACGTCCTTTCCTGATGACAGTGCAGCGGTACAATAAGAATGCTTTTCCTGCTCGCGCATAAGGTTGGACCACATGAAGATGGGGCCACTGTAGTTTGCTTGCTGCCTGAATCACTGAAATGCATGTTGATGAGAGCACGGTGAATTAGCCGCTGTGCACTAATGTGTGTGCTGTGTGTTCAATGATATTGTAGTGGCCAGACAATGTATATTCAGACAATGATGATGTTCAAAAAGTGATGATAGTGTTTTTATCAGTACTAGTGATGAGTAAGTATTCTAATTTGTTCAGCTTTAACATATTAATTTCTGTGTTTGATTCTAAAATGACTTTTTGCTTAATCATGGTATTGTTTTAGTGACCCAACATGGAAACATATTGACATTCTGATGTTTTGTTTTGTTTTTGATCATATTATGGATCTTGTACTGTTAACTGGCACTGATAGCTGCCAATACAATATTTTACCTCAATCATTAATATCACATGGTGTGTATTGATCCAACCAAGTGTTTAAAATGTGTCTGTACAGCTAAGTGAGACTGGACTTGTGGCACTTTTGAACCTCTGACACACAACCCTCACCCTTTCTTCTGTATTAGGACTAAAGAATGAAAGTTCTGTAAATTCCAGTCCACAACATTTCACTGCCTTTGTAAGAAAGATGCATCTGCAAATCATCAGTGTGCAACTGACTTTACAGCGTGCAAAAATGACTGTCAGTCTGTCAGCCAAGCAAGAAAAAGATGTTGGATGTTGAATATCCAAGGCCTAGCTGTCCACATGCTGAAAAGAAATCCTTGTTTCCAGATGAAAGTAATGAAAGCAGGCTGGAAAAATGATGATTTGATTCAACGCAATTATCGCTAATAAAGTAATTATGTAATTGGCCTCCAATCCCCAGTTCAACTAAATAACTGTTAAAATTGTTCATAGCAGGTACACAAACAAACACAAATCTGTCTGATCTCTCAGAGTGCTGCAACTTAAACCGCTTTCAGGATTCATAATGAGTCAGCAAACATTTTTTTAAACAAATTTGCACCACTTTCTGCCCTAAATGAGAGAGCTGCACTTCCTCCTACAAATACCATGAGCAGGTATCTCTTACTCAGTGGCATGCTAAGCACAGGATGGATGCCTGTATGCCAATACCTCCACAGTGTAAGGGCCTGATTGTGCGCAGGGTTGCCTGGTCACACTTAATGCTGCGCTGAGACACCTGAGCATGGAGGACGGCTATTGTACATCAGCCAACGCTGCTCCATGGCTCCCCTGTCCTCTTAAAACCAAGGGAGGAAGAAGGAAGACGCATTTCCACCTCCTTCCACTAAAATCAATGCATCTCTTGGACACCGGCGGGTCAGGGCTGTCAAATGGCACAACGGAGACACCATTAGGTCTCCTAGAGGCCATGGGTTACTTCTTGATGTACTTGTCTAAAACAGCACTAAAGACAAGTGTGCCTCTGTGCAAAAGGCAACGTTTTAAGGATAGACCACACAGGGGCAAGAAGACTAAATCTTAAGTAAATGCAAAACAAAGTGCAGCCTCTCCTCTCCTCTCTCCTCTCCTCTCCTCTCCTAAAGCATTCCCACACATTAAACTCTCTCATATTATCCACGACTATAGGTTACATTCACTGGCTACTGTGCAAACTGTGGTTATGGTGGGACTATGAAATGAGTGAGGGGAACAAGCGGCAGGTTTCTCACACATATTCAGTGACAGGCATGCAGCCGATCAAACAGCTGGCTGTCATTAGAGCACAGCAGCTGGGGTTGACATGGGCTCTGGCTGCAGCACACAGTGAGAGCTGACACTGACACAGACAGGAATCAGTCACATAGATGTGAGATATGTCAAGCTGCCGGTACTGTCTCTGTAGGGGTGTTGGAAGAATTGTCAATGCAGATGATAACTGTGTTGGTTTATCAATGATATACAGTGATTTACTGTGTGCTACATTAGACAGACACCAAGTGAAGCACGAATCAGTCAGTTTAACAGAATACACCACAACAGTGTGAGCCTTATGAATCTTATGAATGAATATCTAACCACATATTTCCTTTTGGCAATATTATTATCATTATTATTATTGTTGTTATTATTATTGCATTTTCTATATTGCTGAACATTTTTGTAATGGCACTGCAGTTCTCAAACAAACAAAATGCCACTGCTGTTTAACCAAAAATAAAAAATCATTTATTTTCTCACTTTCTTTCTTGCCAAGACTTAGATGAGTTGTTTCATAGTTTGATCTATACAATGAATTTGAAGCTGCAGCCAGCAGCTGGTTAGCTTAGACTGGAAACAGGTAGCTTAACTATCAGCACCTCATAATTTTAGCCATTCATCTATCATGTTTGTTCAATCTATACAAAAAGAGTGAAGTGGTAAAAAACACCACATTGTGGTTTCACGGTAGGGTTATGTGCCAGACTATTTCTTGGCCGGACAAATCCCAACTAGCTGCTGTTCTCATGTGAATGCATGTTTTGAATGCAGAACCTTTACTTGACCCATGTCACTGCAGTATTTCTACTTTCTCTTTGATTTCAGCACTCCTTCCAGGTTCCCTGAAGAATCTACACAATGCCAGATGAAAAGCGTTCATGAATGGGTTGAACAATCCCTGAGCAAAAATGTCAAAATCAGTTTTTAAAATGACTCATAAAACTTGTGAAGATATACTGCAGACTGCAAATCCATAGGCTTTCTGTTTATCACAGGAACACTCATATCTGCCTCTGAAAGTGAGCTCATGTTGAGCGATTGAGAGGACAGACTGTCTTCCATTTGTCTGTTGGCCTCCTAGATTACTATCATCACCTCTCCACCACAGAGGGCTACTCACATCCTACATAACACTGATAAAAGCTTCCTGGACAACATTGCCACCTAAATGAAAAAGCAGCAGCTTACACCTTTCATTGCACCAATGAAAAAGAAATTCACCAAGTGACAGAGAGTGTTTGACTGAAGGTGAGGAGAGGGACAGACGAGAACTTGATAGTGTGAGAGGAAGTGGTGGAGGGAGTTCTGTCCAAGACTGATTGGGTTTGAAGTAATGCCAGCGAGCTGTAGTGGAAAGAAGCTGGAAAAAAAGAGAAAAGCCTTGCATAAGATTTGCTCAGGTTAAACTCTGATTATTTCGTATAGAGCCTTTATATTTCTATTTACATTAATGCACTTGCTGAACATAGCAGCATACAACAGAGGAGAAACATAGAGAGTATCAAAACCTCTGAAAAATCTGCCCTCAATAGCTGAGCTGAAATTCAATACACCGGGCTTTAAGGGAGAGTCCACCATGACAATGCATTATTGTGATATCACAAATTTGCCTGGCAGTGACAGGTCCAGAGAACATTCCCTCTCCACCCACTGCAGTACAAATCACTGGTAATTGGCCTATTACTCTGTCGCCAAGTTGACTTCAGTACTCGAGCTCACAGAGCTCTGGGAGGAGCCAGCACGGGGATCCGTCTCACCTTGTCTGAGTGGCGAAGGTATGTCTCCCCCGGAGGGACTGCAGTCCACTTCTCTTAAACGGGCGTCCTGCAGAGAGAGCTGCTGATCACCAGACCTCCCAGCATGTCAAAATTCCTCCAGTCAGCTCTGAGGCCGAGCAGCATTCGATCATCACCGCTAAGAGCATTTAAGGCGGCTTTTCCCAAGCTCTGCCCTTCACCGAGGCGATCCCACTCCTCTTTCACGTCTTTGTTGGAGCTGTCAGTCAGTGCAGACTTTACATATACCAGTAATTACATTTTCAAACTGCTCCCAACCTCCTCACTCAGTGTGTGACATGTCACTTGGACTTAAGCTTGTTGTTATGACATTCTCGCCCTAAATGGCTTCACTAAGGCATCCATTGTCAATTTGTCAGTCTTTGACTCTGGCCTCAACAGAACAGGGTACATTTACCTGCAGTCATACTAGACCTTAAGGACTTCAGGTCTAAGAGCATTTTGCTGTACAATCAGACATGAGTGTTATTTTTAAAGAGGTAGATTATTTCAAAATCCAACATTTTTAATGTTACCAGTTTAAGGTGCTGGTTATGATGCTAAATATCATTTTATTTGTTGTGTCATTTGGTTTG
The DNA here is from genome assembly GCF_051107435.1 of Chaetodon auriga. Lineage (NCBI taxonomy): Eukaryota > Metazoa > Chordata > Actinopteri > Chaetodontiformes > Chaetodontidae > Chaetodon > Chaetodon auriga. The sequence goes on along the minus strand of NC_135074.1, from coordinate 13,109,909 downwards.
GTTTGTATTTGTTATTAAATTATAATGTAAGCAAAGGAGTAGGTCAGGTGAGCAGTATAAAGAGCAGGAAAGTCTGCATATGGAGGATGTCGGGCAGAATCTACTTTATTATCTTACGTATGTAGCAGACACATACTTATTTTAACCCAAACCATAACCTTTTCCTAAACCTTACCAAGTAGTTTTGATGCCTAAACCGCAGTTTTAAGGATGTGAGGATAAAGGTCCAGTAAGACAAATGCAGACCTGTCGCTGGTACTCTCAGACAGTCATATGTGGTGTTTTGGGAGTCAGCGGCAATCGACGGGGACAGGAGGACTTATTACCGCCATTACAGAAAGAATATTGAATTTTCCAAGACATTTTTCTCTTATTAAAATAAAATTTGTTTTGTCTTAATAATTACTAGATTGTTAGTTTTCTAAACAAATGTGTCTTAAGAATACCACAATAGTCTTTTCACTAAAAGATGGATAAATAAATCCCAAAGTGTCAGACTTTGTTGAGAAAAAGAAAAGTTCAACACTCTCTTTCCTGACTCAGGACTTTACCGTTGCAGTGATGGGTCACACCTCTGACTGCAGCCTTGTAGAGCTGCTGCATTTTGTTTATTGTGCATTAGAGCAGAATTGAAGAAACTGTCTTTTTAGCCTCTACAATAATGGATGCCTAACCTTTGCTCAGTCCATTAAATGGAGAATAATTTGATCTTTGAATAAATTCAAATGAACAAAAATGTTCTCCCAAGTAGACAATTACTTAATTGTATCATTTTAAGGGGGGACAATAGCTATATCTTTGTGTTACCTAATAGCGTCTTAGTGACTGGCCAAGATCATTTCCACCACAGGGCACCACCAGAAGTCTCTGCCCCTGCCAGCACCCAGTGAATAGTGGGCTCAATTAAAAGCCCTTCATAAATATTAAACACTATCTATCAGCAAGTTATTCATTTAAATGATGGATCCACTTGTAAGCATAGACTATCAACATCTAAATGTCCTCTGTAAATACAGCTCAGTCATGGAATCCTCGCTCTGCTGTAATTCCAGAGCCGGCCAGTTTTAAACAGGCACAGTGCCAGCTCAGCACTTCGCCATGCTAGCTAACAGAGAGGCGGCAGTACTAATGTTTGGCTCCTGCTCGTATGGTAAGTGCTCAGTTTCGTCAGAGCAGGGAGATCCCTGCACAGAGCTGGTTCATCTGTCACCAGAGTGGAGGAGGCCTGTTGAAAGACACAGACCGCTTGGAGGGAGAAATAAGCCTGGTGAATTTATTCATAGTTATGCTGAGGTGTTTGATATTACAGCTGAATTTGTAAACTTCCATATTCCAGTTCTGTAACGATGAAGCATATCTAATTACCCTGTAAATACATTACCTACTATTTAGCAATAACATAACTGATAATGCCTACAGATAATGTGTAAATGTCAACTTACAACACATCATAACGTACTATTCAGCAGTGTCGAAAAGTCCCTTTTTATTAATTATAGAGTCCAAGAGAAGCAATCTATTTTTGAAACCAGGCTTTGGGATGTCTTAACTCTAATCAAATAAAATTTAAAAGCGTTTTGTACCATCTCAGTGTTGATTAGTCTCACAGAGAATCCTGCAGCATTGTACCATGAATAATAGCACATGTCTCTATATTATTCATCAGCTCTGGGCTAAAGTTGGTCACTAAGAAGTCACGGTGACAGATGCTTTCTGGTCGGGTGCCAAACGCAGGCAAGTGAGAAGTCTCGGAAGTGTTTGCAGCAGGGTGTAAAGGAGCCCGGCAGGTCATGTTAGCCCTGTTCAGATAACCACGGCTAAACACTGGGGCTAACTAGGAAAGCTTCACAGTGAGAAACCACCATGTCCCACAATTAACCCGAGTGTCTCAGCAGGACAGCTTTGTTGTGTGGGGTCGAAGTATACATGCTAGATAGAGAGAGTGTGAGGGGAGGACACATGGAGGAATAGACAGAAAAAGAATGAGGTAATACAAGATCAGGAAGGAGAAGAGCGGTGAATGTAGAGCTAAAGTAGGTGGACGATGGTTTAATTTGCAAAATAATTGTGAAGCGCTCCAAGCAGTTTGCAACCACTTTGGTAAAGTGGGGTGAAAGCAACACAACGAGCTGTGTTTCAAGTTGAGGTATGTTGTGCATTTACTCTAAAAATGGCAACATGCATCTTAAAATTGCTTGATTTTTGAGTGTGGTGAAGCAGTGGAAGAGCTACAGCAAAAGTTAGACCTATAATATGGTTTGAAGCTGTAGGTTGACTGACACGTGACAGATCTGTTAGTACAAGATGGTACAGAACAATGGTTCACTGTGTACTAAATGCAAAACTACTGCTCAGTCAACATCCCTGTATGATCAATAGGACATATTTTATAGCTTCATGGAATTTGAATCCACATTCAATTTGCTGTGAGGTTCTTCGTGGCTGTACAGTCTAGAAGTGAAATGGTCAGAGCTGTCTGATTTAGGTTTGTCTAATATGAACCATATGTGTCGTATGCTCGTGAATGATTCTGACAAGTCTACATTGTTTAGTCTGCACGGTTCCGTTTACATGAAAATGTGACAAATTCAACATCACTGCTGTCTTTCGATCAAGAGATAGGCTTTAAAAATAACACATTATTGCAATGTGCAACAAATTAAGTTATCACAGAAAACAGAATTTCTACAGTCATCACTGACATTTATGAAGAGACGGAGGTGAAAGCTCCATGCTCTGTTTTCAGGCACTTATGTTGCCATTTTTTTTAGTGAGGAAAGGTGGAGAGAAACTTGTTGTAATATTATTTTACACCTTTTATCACTTTGAATCAATAAACTTCTGTGAATTTTTTTTTTTTTTTACAAAGCAATTCATGAAGTCAAGAAATTATCTAGAAAAGTGTCTTTAACCAAACATTCCTGCCTCTATGTTCTGCTAATACGGCTGTGGAGGATTCATTTGTGCCTCTGAACGTGGTGTTAATTCCAGAGACCCTCTATTTAATTATTCATGCCAAGTACATAACTTTTCAATTAACTAATTGCAAGACTCTGGAGATTTCACTGTGCCCCGGGCAGGTCACGAGCAGCCGTGGAGGGGATTTCTTCACCTGTATTCTTGATACATAGTGACTTAAAGAGAAAAGAATTTAGTAAATATTTAAGAGAACAAAACGAGCTTTTATAATTATACATCTGCAGGACCGCGGCACTTTTGTCATTCATAGGCTTTCACTTTGAGAGACATTAAAGGATAGGTTCGCTTTTCTGAAGAGCGTCTTTATACAATACTCAGATGCCCACAAGTACATTAAAGGCATTATTAGTCGATGTAATTATTCTCTCCCTGTCTGTACTGACTGCAAATAAAACATTTCTCCAAGCAATTTTAAAGTAAGGCAATGGAGGACAAAATCTACAGTCTTCATAGTGTACAAAAATGAATTAAGTCAGTATGTCCCAAAGTCTTTTCAGTCTTTACAGTCTTACAGTCTTTTCCACGGTGTTTCTCTGAGACAAAAAAGGGATTCCCCACCAAAAACACTGTAAGATACCAAGTTGATTAGTCCAGCACAGACTGAGGATGGTGGATTTTGTCCTGTGTGGCTGCTTCAGAGAAGGATTTATTTACAGCCGGTATGGAATGGAGGGACAGTTGCAACAGTAATATTTTCAATGTACATGTGGGCATGTCAGCACTGTCTTAAGAAACCTTAAGATGTCCTTTACTTTTATTATGTTTGGTCATTGTACCCGCAGGTGCCTTTTAAAGTTCAAAGAAGAAATGCACCATAAAAAAACAATTGGATATAAAACACAGTCACAAACTGAATCCAAAAATCTTTTTTCTCAATAGGATTACAAGTAGGACTCTAACCATGTCTATCTGTAGTTGACATGGTTATCTGAATTTGAGGACAAATGTTTAACCTCTCACTTATAAACAACAATATTCCAAGAAGGAAGGAAAGTTTGACACTTCTGTCATTTTAGATCCTTATAATGCTGACAATATAAGCATGAGTGCCTGCAGTGAAATCCTGGTGCTCAGAGCAGCAGTTCAATGTCTCAAACACAAATTTGCAGAGCAAGAAGGAACAGACATGGGTGAGGAAGTGTACAGCAAGAGTGTTGTTTCACTCACTTGCCAAACTCTGCCATGTTACTGACAATCTAATCTCTCTGACCTGATGACCTGTCCACAGAGATAAAAAGCAGGGACAACAGAGAGTTCCCATCACCAGCGAGACTGTAATGCTGCACTGAGAGCTGATGAGAGAGATGCGTACTCAGTAGCAGTTATCTCTGTGGTCTGGTTATTTTGCCAGAATACTAACTGTAACTATTGGTGGCTCCAGCATCATTTAAGACAAAACACGTGCAACAAAAAATGAACATCATTTTGATCAGAAATGGAATTTGAAGGGAGTGACTTGTGATATTTTAAAGCAAGCCCCTGTTTATTCCTTGTCATAAACATCCCAACGTCCATAATAACTTTCTCCATCTGGTCCTCATTCTCAAACCAATCCTCACTGGAATAACAGTAGACATTACAAACAGCACCACGTACCAGCTTAAAGAAGCTACGCATGGGCCTGTGGTCGCTCCAGATCGAGCAGATTTAAATATAGTTAAAGTACGCCGGCCTCCGCCCTCAGGCAGGTAAACAATGTAATAGGAAACTGTCACAACTGATTTGAGGGGCATGCAGCCAATAGCAGGAGACGATATGACATTTCTCCTCAGATCACAGCCTCCTGATGGCTATCTGTTAAGTTGGACAGCGTGTAAGGAGTAGCGGAGCATGGGAGAAGGAGGAGGAGGAGGAGGGGGAGGAGAACTGGAGAAGAATAAAGCCAAGAGTAGAAAAGAGGAACCATGATGGTAGAAGTGGAGAACAGGACAGAGATGACAGAAGGAGAAAGAGCAGAGGGAGGAGGCAGAGGAAAAGAAAGAGGAGGTGACAAGGTGAGTGCTGTACAGTGATAATACTGGCTCCTTTCAGCCAGTGCACAGGAGTAAGGTGAGACTCCCTCCAAACTGTGCTTTCTGGGCAGTGGCCCAAGCCCGAAGCTGCCTGATTGATTTGCCCAGTAAAAGGCCCGTTTGTGTAGCTGTGCCAAAGCTGATTTCTCCTAACCAGCCCACTACAGCTCCCACTGCGGAGAAACCACACTAACCAAAGACCCCTGCTGAGAGCAAATGAGGGTGACGGCACTTTCCTGCTCATATTTTTACTGAATATGTATATGAATACAATAGCCCTCAGAGATTGCATTTCGGCCAATGTGTTCTGTCTCTTTTGCTGTCCACATGGACTGTTTACCTGCATGCAACCACAGCCCTCTCAAATGTGATCAGTCAATACTGCTCGGACTACAAACACACTACGAATGGAAAGCAGAACACTTCAGATACCAAAATCTGGTCCCTTGCCTATAGGCTGCAGATATCTGTTAATACAGAGTGTGTTGCAGTTTAAACTGTTGCTGTTAGATATTATATTGCAGTTTCCATGAATTCAAATGTATATCAAGTGTTCTCCAACATGGGAAAAATCATTCTCAAAATAATCTCCTAATGGTTTTCATTAACATCAGTATGTGCTGTTCACCTCATGGAAGTCTGAGCCCGTGCATATGGTGACAATCAGAACTGAAATGAGAAGCATGATGCTGCTGCAATAAATGTAACCAAAAAAGGATTTTCACATATTCACACACATTATACACGCCCATTTCAACCTTTGAAACAAAACAAAATTACCTGGAAAAAATGCTTTATCATGAAGTTGTGAGTACAGATGGGAATTACACAAAGACGAACTGTGTCTTACTAAATGATCTTATACAGGAAACAAAGCACGGTGTCTTTTGACTGGGGAATCATCCATTTATTGGCTTGTGGAGGTGCAGCTTCTGAGTGCTGGGCTCATCCCTGTGTGAATCAAACCCTCTCTGATTAGCCATTCAGAGTGGATGGGATAAGGCAGGCCCCAGGTGGCTCCCTCTGTTAAATGGCAGATTAAAGAGTGCACAACTAATTTCTTTAGCCTAATCTTATTAAAGGAAAAACAGCTGTCAACTGTCACCATATGAATACAAATGGTCTGTGTCGAGAGCAGAAGAGTGTGTCTGTGCCATGTTGGTGGGATACACGGTGACACGGCATGCACACACTACTTGCATATTCATCACCTGCAAATTTGATTATTACACATATCATTTGTTGACATAAAAGCTACAAAGGGCCTCTCAAAGATGATTCATTTCCTATTTTAAACCTGATATCGCAATTTCTGTCTTGGTTTACTTGGCCCATAATTGCAACACAACTGACTGGGGAATAAAGAAATAGATCTATTTTTAAATCAAAGTCTTTCATGGAGAACTAACTAATGCTAAAAACCCTGACGCAAATATTTATTTACAGCATATGATTCTGTGAGCGTATGAAGGAATGCACATGTGTAAATGTATGTATTTAATTCCAGCAGTTTTCAGTTCACTAATTCCTGATCTAAATCTATAAAAAAAGCTTATAATCGTACTAAACTTGCTGTATCACACTGTTCTCATTGGAAAAAATGAAACCTTTTGCAGCATCCATCTATACCTTTTTACATCATCACTCGCTCACATTCACAGCTCAAACTTGGACATTTTGGCCCCCTGCCCTCTGACATGATCTGACACCAGGTGCTCGGGTCCGCCAGGGTCTTTTGGGGATCCCTTGAGTTTAAAGCCTCATCACCTCTGAATCCCCTCCCACATAATCCTACCACTCCCATGCACTCACATAAACACACACTTGCAACTTCAGCACTGTGTCTCCATAATGCATGAAGAACCCGTCCTGAGAGTCCAGGCATTTGACAAATGGTTGGTTTGAGTCACAGTGGCTTATGACACCCGAGTACCGCGGCCCACACACTCCAGTGCCGCGCCATCACGGCCTTTTGATTGCTCCTCCTCTCTGTAATTGCCAGTGATTAACCCTGGCATGAGAGCAGGCCAGAAAGAGTCTCTCTCCCCTCTCTGCTGACAATCCTTGTCAGTGGGTTTGAGGGGCAATTTGGCCGCTGACATGCCTTCTCCAGTCTCTTGTTACCGGGGAAGTATGCTGCGCTTGACCCAGTAGTGCTAGACTATCTGAGGTTGCTGAATTCTTTCTCTTCTTTTCTTCTTTGGCCCTTTTCCTCTGTTTGTCTGTCTCTCTTCTCTCATTGCCTCTCCCCCCCACTCCCCAAAGCTTCTTGTTGTTCCTCTTTTGCTTCTTCATTCCTTCCTCCTCTTTCTCAGTGTTTCTTTCTCTTTCTGCTAGAGTTCACATCGGACAACCAGACTCCCTGGCTTTAATGCCTGGGCTGCCTGTGTCTGCCTGCTTGCAAGACTGCACGGGGGCAACAAACAATGGGCATATTGTTAATCTGTCCATAAGAAAGCCTTATCTTGTTGTAGACATGGTATTAAATTTCGGAGCGGCCCCATGCGGCCAGCCCGGGGGAGGGGGTGTGTGGCGGGGGCGGAGAGAGAGAGAGAGAGAGAGAGAGAGAGAGAGAGAGAGAGAGAGAGGGAGAGAGAGAGAGGGAGAGAGAGAGAGAGATGTGGATAATAAGATGTGTAATCTCCTCACCTACTCTAAACAGCTTAACCTTGTCAGTGGCTGCTGGCCCAGTGGCACCCTGGCAAGGGGTAACATAGGGTTAATATCTGCAGTACTGTATGCAAACCGGGCTCAAGGTGTGGTGTAGAAGCAGGTTCTTATGTTGGACAAATTTGGCAGCACTTAATTCAGTGAATATATTCAGAATTCATGTGATAAAACAGTTTATTTGTTTGCTTGTGGTGAAGAAAAACGTCTCTAATTTGGTTCCTGATATGTTAAAATATGAGCTAACAGTGATCTAAACCGGGCAAATATACAATCTGATATCTGATTTTTTGTGCATCGTACTGTAAAGGGTTGAAGGGTTAAGATGCTGGGAATTTGTCTACTTAGTTCAGCTTTCTTAACTCTGTATGAAGTCCAATCTGAATTCCAGAGCAGATGGTTTATCTGGGACGGAGAAAAGAGGATTAGGGGAGCTACAAATTACAATTTTTACTTTAGACAATGCCCTCACTCCCTGAAAGATGCTCATTTGGCATTTGTTCAGTCACAGGGTGCATTAAAGCATCCTCAGACATTTCAAAGTCTCCAGTGAATGTGAAAACTGATATCAAGCTTGAAATGCTGATAGTAAATTCAAGCAGTACAATTTGACTTAAATTAAAAAGACAAAAAAAATCCCTCATGTGGCAAGAGATCATCAGAGATTAGCTAACTTAGAAGTGTGCGCCTAAAGTCGGAGTTCAAACTGGACCCCTCCTGTGATAACAGGAAATAAAGAGGTGGATCAGGAGATCAGAATCGTGTCATCCTTTTCCATACTGAGCACCACGATGCCCAAGTGCACAACAACTAAACATGACTATGGCCCTGTGATAAGTGAAACAGATGTTTTAGTGTCAAATTTTAAAAAGTGGAGAAGACTGAGTGTCTAGCAGAGTGACTTAAGTCATTGGACATTTTATCTCCAAACTTTCATATTAGAGATTTAAAGTCAAATGAAGTTTAAATACACAACATAAACGATATCAAAGTCAATTAAAAGAGAACAATCTGGTCCCATGTCATCATCCCTACTTCTTTACCCACACTGTCATTTTTAATTATATAGATGCACAATGTTCAGGACTAATTCATTAAAATTGTATTTTTTATTTTCCTCTGAGTTGACTTCAGTCAGTCACCTCTAAACTCCTTCAGCAGAGTGAGCAGTGCTACTGTGTCTTTGTACAGTAACAAAGAAAACTGTTGAAGCCAATTTGCATCGCTATCTCAACCTGACTAGATGACCAGTTTAGCCAGTAGTTAGACTGGTTCAACTATAGTGTGACAGCCACCCTCAGTCAACTGTACATCTGTGTATCATTTAGAGTCAGACTTCTGTGCAGCACACTAGCTGTGCCTCATCTACAGTGGTTGATGCGGTGGTCAATAAAGGAAGTATGGGATGGATTTTTGGGCAAACACACAGAAGTAATTATATTCCCTGTCATTCCTGACTGAATTGTCCTGAAGCAGCACAAACCCACATGTATCTACTAATAAAAGCCAGACTGTTGTTGTATTTTCAAATACTGTCTCAGGTGTGAAGTGGCACTTAGTGTTGCTGTGGCTTTTTCTCTCAGCATCTCCCTGGAGTCGTGGTGAGTCGTGGTCTTGTATGCTGACAGGAGGTTGGTGGTGATCCCAGACTGTGGGGACAGATCACACACACAAACGCCAACTCCGCTGCTCTCCAGCAGCACCTACTGGAGTCTGCATGAACCTACAGACAACACACACATGCAGCGCTGTGCAGGGAGTTGGAAAATCTGTATCACATTATGTATTATAAAGGTGTGTTTACCTAGTCCTGCTAATCCCAAGGCACACGTGCAGGCACTTATAAATCCTTCCCTAATTTGTTATTTGATTAGGTGTGTGAAATTTTTGAGAGGAAAGAGCAGGCGTACTCTGGATGTAAGGGGACCCTGAGAGAGAGAGAGAGAGGGAGAGAGAGAGAGAGAGAGGGAGAGAGAGGGAGAGAGAGAGAGAGAGGACGAGGATTAAGGTAAAGAGTGGATACTTGAGATAAACTGTACTTCAGCATGTGTTTTAACATCTGCAGGAATAATCACTTCTGAACAGATAAAAATGCACTGAAACACAACAGAACACAGAAAAGAATTAACCCAAATGATTATGATTATTATGCAACTATCAATTAAAAAAACATTCTTCAAAACTGTGAAATGTAGATTTGCAGTATATTGTTAATATACAGGAATTTATTTTAATAATACATCAGCAGCTGTTGTAGCAGTTCGAGGGCCCATCCACAGTGGTGGCATCGTTTCATACTGTCCTTAAATAAATGTACATACAGTGTATAAATATAGCATGTAGTTATCATCCCTCCCCACATGAATCACAGCCATTCTTAAGGGTCCAGCCTGCTGGGTCAGTTCAAGGAAACATACAGGGGAGCCACATCACCAAAACACAAGTCAATCTCTATCCATTTGAGGGTTATGGACAGTGAAAGAGAGAGAATATTGTGTGTGTGTGTGTGTGTGTGTGTGTGTGTGTGTGTGTGTCAGAGAGAGAGAGAGAGAGAGAGAAAAGTGACTGAGGGTATGAATGTGGGGCATCCAGAAAGATGGTAAATGCTGCTAATGTGTGTAAGCTTGTCATTATTTATTAGGGACGTTTAGGGTCAATGTCTTGGAGACTGTACATGGACACTGAATGCATCTTCCTGCTGCACGTTCAGGAGATGCCTATTTATGTGGATGAAAGCAGCTGCTTCTCCCTCTGAGGACCGCAGTCATTGCTCTCCAGGTACAGAGCAAAAGAGGAGTGTTCTGTTTGCAGATTTGTACATTTCAAACTGATGGTAACTTACGACGACAAAAGGCTCAAACACCATGAATAAGAAGACGAAAGAAATGACTGTCATGCATAACCGTACTGTAACTGGCACACTCAAATAAAAAACAAGACTCGAAAAATGTCTCTTTACTGAAACCTTCACACAAGCATAAGAATGGTCCTGCAATGGTTTAGCTTGATAAATACTATAACATAGATGTTTTTCATGTCTGTCCTGTTTCTCACCATTCAGTGTGTAAATATCAATCAAATGAAACATTGCAGAGATTCAAGCCCATTGGAGCCCACTGAATGAATTTCAATAGAGCTACACAGATCACACAGTGAGAATGCCGACTTTTTCTCATTTATCTTCAGCCTCAGTGTCTTAGCATGATATTATGTAGCCAGCAAAAATCTCTTTTATGAGGTTCACATTTTCAAACTAATGAGGCAGTCATGGAGCATGTTAGTTTAATAGCTAAAACGTTTTTTCAGTTTAGCCCTAAAAATCAAGCAGCAGACTAGGAATGAGTGGCCTGTATTAATCCACATTTTGTCTGAAATTAGGGACCTGTTGTTTGAACAATTACGAAGAATTTCGAGTGGTAAATCTGCCATTGTTATCATTCTAAACATATATAAACATATGTGGAGTGTGAGAACAGAAAACTCAAGGTCCACTCGCTGCCCGTTCTCTGTGTGTGCTGAGAAAAAAATCTGTTTTTTGTACACAGCCCTGGCTCTGTAAATGAGAAACAAACAAAGTCGCTTGGACCGAGCCACACAGTATTTGAGCGAATCAGCAACAGGTGGTGTTTGTGCTAGTGCACAGAACGAGAGGAAGGGAGGGGAGATGGGGGAGGGAGACGGACGGTAAATCTGGCATGTTAACATGAAATTTCACTGTGAAGAATGAGAGATGCAGATATCGAGGATGCAGAATGACTCACCCCACCTTTAATGATCGCATCTTACCAGAAAATAACCAGATGAAAAATCCCCTGAGGGCTCTGGAAAGGCAATTGTTTTCCTCCAGGTATCTCTTTTTGCTACCATAGTCTTTTTGGTTAATGACTTCTTACTTAAGCGATGCTGATCAATATGGTCCGGAGGTAAGCTTGCTGAAGTTACTGTCTGCCCGGGTATCAGCACACCTCACACCAGCATGAAGCAAGAACGTGAGACTGACAGGACAGAATTGGTTGATCCATACAATCATATCCGATACATATGAGTCTGACCTTGGTGATGCAGAACGTAGTAAAGTAATGTAGACGTCAAGTGGTGGTGCATGTTGTAGAAAAGAAGGGGCTGAAAAATAGAGGGTGGATGAAACTGGAAAGGACAGAAACATAAACACAATTTGAGACAGAAAAACAACAAGGAGGTAAACATTTGGTGAAGGTAACTGAATAAAAGGGCAAAATGAAGAGAACAGTGTGCAGTAAGGACAGATGTAAAGTGAAAGCAAAGAGGACGAAAGAAAGATTTTAAAAAACATATGGTTAAAACACATGCTTTTTCTTCAGTTTTTCAAAAATTACCTGGGACACACGCTTGTGTGTGTGAGTGTGTGTGTGTGCGGGTTGGAGGATCACATCTTCATCTCTAAATCTATATGAGCTGAAGGCTCTCGTGATGGGATTCCTCGCTGGTGTCACAGTCGTCCCTGGCTCACGCTTCTCAACACCAGTGATAGCACAAGAGGAGAAATCTCTCGCACTCACACAGGAGCAGAAGTGCTGGGAAGCCCTCTGTAGACCAAGAACAGTGTCCACTTGCTTATCTTACTTGCAGGACAATTTGTGGCATGTGCACAGTGTGTCAGCCTACCTGCATTCATTCATTCGGCTGTGTTTAATTGGTTTTCAGTAGTTATAGTGGTCTGCAGTTTCTGCTATAAAAAGAAAACATTATAAAAGTGAGGAGGGCTCCACAATTTTAAGATTCAATAGAACAAACTCTCTGAGTCATTAATATGTTTTTTCTTTTCCTGCTCTACCTATTGCACCAGGATTCATATATCCACTCAGGACAGCTACCACACCCTTATGAAAGTGTTTTCTTGTTTTGTAACTCAAACCAATACTTTCTCTCTAATGCCCGCAAAAAACCTTACTTCATATTCCACAATCATGTAGATTATGATATTGATCGTCCCTCTCTGTAAAAGCATTATAAATATAAAGAGCATTTCTCCATTAACGGAGAGTAGGAAGCTGGCTAATGCTAATGAGCCTCAGAGTGCCCATTCCAGTCCATTAAGGGCACTTAGCGCTGGGAAATGATTGTGTTTTCGCAGGGAGAAAAACTAACACGGCCACACGGACCCACAACTTGCACACAGGGAGGTTAATGATAAATGGTACTAATGGACTTTCTGTACATTTGAGGGGAGAAAAAATAGGAGATTGGAAAATGAGGAAATGTATTTGTTGCTGTAAACTTGAAAGACTCAATTCATTTGAGGATCTAATTTGATTTCTAATGCATGACATGAAAGGGAAGGAGTTTTATGAAGCTCAGAAAAGTTATGTTGATGTTACGTCATGCATTTTTGAGAAGTTGTGATGAGATTCCCTTCATTTGGTATGTAACCGACAGCACCATGCATCATGTGCGTTGTCATATTGAGAAGTTACAGTGATATGAACTGACACATGGGGATGCTAGGGCAAGAGGACCTTGAATAAAGAGCAATGGGATGATGTATCACATATGGTTGACAACTCACTGTACTCTTCAAATAGTCAAATCCAGTGAAGTGAGCTATGAGACATGGAAAAAAAGCTACGGTTTTGTCAATATTAACAATTACTATTAGTTATTTATGTAAAGTTTATCTACTCATGTGCATCTAAGTGCCATGTGCACCTCAGTTTTCATTGGGGGTGATACAATAAAATAGCGTCTCAGCTTTATTATCCATCAGTCGATGAGTACTGGCTTTGTCTTATATTAAAAAAAGTCTAAACTTTAAGGCTTATAGTGAAAAAAATATGGCTTTATGGCCTTTTGGGAATCAATTAAAACAGCCATTGTTCAATTAAGCTCCTTCTTGTGAGAAGTTCTGACAAAGGTCAGGACATTAAACAAAGGAACGGTGTGTAATGAATGGTGTGTTTAAGAGGGTTCAGACTCCTTGTGCTTAGTCAAAGGAATGCACATGGTGCTGTGTAAAGAGAGGGTATGGACGGTGGAGGTGGTGGGGTCAGAGTGAACTACCTGTCTGCTGAATCAACAGGAGATGGAGCGAGTGTGAGAGACAGAGAGGTACAATGAGAGCATAACATCCAGGAGGAGAGAGGGGGACGAGAGAGCAGACAGGGGTGACAGTAAACATGTAAGAAAAAACGATGAGGCTGGTCTGTGTGTGTGTGTGTGTGTGTGTGTGTGTGTGTGTGTGAGTGTGACACAAGTGACTGAAGTTATGAACAGAATAAAAGTGTGATAATACTCCTACTAAATTTGATGTGAGCCTGCTGGCTGTTATGTATCTACACTTTGATAAGGTGACCAGGCACCTGCCACAGCAGGACACCACACAAATGGATTTGCAGGTGCTGATTTAATCACGGCAGAGATTGCTGCATTCTTAATTATGCTGCATTATTTTCCGATGATCAAGTTGCTGTATTGTTTAATAGCCAATAGTTATAGCTGATCAATACACAATTAATAATCAGATGTTTGTAAGCATTTCATTTGAATATGTGATATTTGATTTGATTTGATTTGATTTGATTTGATTTGATTTGATTTGATTCTGACCTGTGGCCCTTGGCTGCAAGTCCCCCCCCCCCCCCCCCCCCCCCCCCCTTTTAGACTCTGTGGAAAAAATAAATATAGAATTAGAATGTTGGCATTATTATGTAATTATACTTATTTCATCGTTTTCTTCTAGAATCTTGGACAACATTCTAGAGCCTTTTCAGGACCTTCCATTAAACACACAGACACAGCTTCAGACGTGAGACGCACAGGACTGGGTTGTCATTTAGGAAGGAACAGCATCTCAGATGTTTCAGCAGGATTATTTTCAAGGAAGAGAGGAGTATCTGCTGTAAAATAGACAAGAGAACAAGAACACCCTAAATCAAATCAAACCAAATCAAATCATGGGTTGTGGGTTTTTATCAATTTTTCTAACAAGACTGTTGGTCAGCACGGACAGGAAGAACACTGAGACTGACCCACAGTGCTTTCAGTGTGCATATTGGAATGTGAGTACATTTTTAAGAAGTACTTGAGAAAAAGGTTTTTGTTTGGCTAATGTTTGGATGAAAAGTCTGCCAATTTTATGCATTTGTATGTGAGCCATTTAATGCATAATCGTGGGTATATTCTCATGACAATTGGCTGCACAAAAGGGAGAGTCTTCCTACAAGGACTGTTACTCGTGTGAGATTGAAGTGTGAAGTTTTACTCAGGAGAAACTGGGTCCAAATGCTCAACTCAGACGCTGAGGCGGGAGTAAGAGTTAATTATTTAGCGAATGTTCAGATCATTCTGTCCAGATCATGCAACAATGCTGCCGGTGAACCGGCTGAGAGTGCACACACAGATAATGAATTCAAATCCAGATTACTGACAGACAAACTTGCAGAGTGCAGCTGGAGCAGAAAGAAGGTATGAACCTGAGGTACACAAAAACAGGGAGGACTCAGGACTACAGGCAAGCAGACAAAAAAACACAAAAAAAGACGAACAGGCAGGAACAGGAGTTTACCACTTGGAATATCGGATGATTTGATGAATACTAGATGCCAAGCTGGTGCTTAAATACTGTGGAAGCTGGCGAGTCTTGATTGAATGATCTGCAGCAGGTGTGATCAGGAGAGGTGGAGGCAGAGTAAGCAGAGTGAGCAGACCACGCCCTGCAGTTGCACACACACACACACACACACACACACACACACACACACACACAATCAGAGAAAGGGGGAGAGACAGACAGGAGACATAGGGGAAGGGGAACAGAATACAAAAGGAAAAGGAGGGAGTTGAACTGCTGATCCAAGCAGAAGGCAAGCAATACTAAAAGGATCAGGTTGCAAATGTGTGTGTGTGTGTGTGTGTGTGTGTGTGTGTGTGTGTGTGTGAGTGTGCAGTTTTTTCTTGTTTTATTGTTAAAGTTTCTATTATTGTTACTGTCACGACACCTGCAAGCCTTTCAGGATTGTGTCTATTGTGCTCGTCTTCCCAAAACACTTTTCTAACTTTGCCTCATTACAAGTTGTGGGAAGTAGTCGTTCGCCAACTGGAAAGTGATATCACGACAGGCACTTTGTCCCCTCATTTTACATTTAAACTCTTTTATTGTTGTGTTCATGACAATTGCAAGCATTGGAAGAGGGTCCCAATTCATCCAGAGGAATGCTCTGTAATGCTCTGCTCTCCCATGTAATTGTTTCTCTTTTGAATATTATTCTGTATAGTAATGTTACTATCAAGACACCAGAAAGCCTTGGATGAGGGTCCCTGTACTTCAAATCATCACAAGGACACTTCCAAATGTACCTTTTTTACTGAGGTTTTTGGAAGTGTTTCCCTGATCAGTGGGGGATGGTGTCAAGATATGTAATTTTTTCCCTTTAACATAATGTATTTTCTTCAAATGTTACTGTTAAGACACCACTAAGCCTTGAAAGAGGGTCCCTCTCGTGCAGGATGCGTGGTTTTGTTTTTGTTTGAATATTGGATATCCTGTCGTAAATGGGTCACGGACAAACATGGGTTTGAACCCAAATGCAAACCAAAAGGCAGAGCTGGTGTAATTCAAGTCACGATACTTGTTTTTAATTTTTATTTTTTCTTGCATATTCAACTTAATTCAAATCAATTTGATTTTTATTGCTCCAAATCACAACAGGGGTTGTTTCAAGGCACTTTAGATATAGAGCAGGTACAGAACATAACTACAGAGACCCGATAACTCCCTCAATTCGTCTTTATACTGTATTTTCTTTTAATGTTACTGTCAAGACACCAGTAAGCCTTGGACGAGGGTTCCTCTTGTGCAAATTTTCCCAAGGGAACTGTACTCTAGGTTTCTCTAAAGCAGCTCAAGAACACGTAAAAGTGCCAAATTGTTTCAACGGTGGTAAAGCAAACTTATCAATCCATATGGGAAGAGGAGGACATGGTCAAGGCCTACAGCAATTTGCCTCCCTTCCCAAAACAGACAGTGTCTCTTCCTGCTGTGTGATTACACTAGATGAGGTATTGGGAATAATCAAAAAGATGAACTGGGCGAGTGTGTCCGGACCACATGTTATCAGGTGGAATGATCTCCTTAGTAATTGGGATCCAAAGGATGAGAAGCTGGCAAGCTTGTTTAATGCAATCTTGTATTGTGTTAAACTACTGAAGTGCATCAAGGGACATTGAACAACACTGACTCCAGAGGTGATCAGAAGAGGCTTGTGGACTTGAGTCAATGGTGTCCAATCACAATTGGTTTAATCATTTTAAGTGGCTCCTCTAGTGTTTTTAATGCAAGGTTGACCAAGGCTTGTCAAGTGTAGAAATGGCAGAGGGGTTTCATTGAATACCCAGTTACTCAGAAAGTTATGGAATACTGGAAGGCATTATGAAGCTGACCAAGCGAGAAAGAAAGACAGTAAGTGTGGTGTTCATTGACTTTACAAAGCCCTTTGATACTGTGAACTTATGAACTTGAATGTGTGTATGTGCATGTGTGTGTGTATGTGTGAGTGTGAGTGAGAGAGAGAAATAATTGGGGGATGTGGGGGAGAAGGTGGCTACCTGTCTGAAGAATCAGTGTTCCCCTCTGACCTGAAACGTAACTCCATCTGCATTGTTCAGTGACGGACAGAGCAAGACACAGTCAAGAACAGCCAGCCAAGCCAGGGGATCAAATTATTCTCACAGAGGAAAGATTTACCCTGAACCCCCCCCCACCCGCTTCTTCCTCCTTCTCTCTCTCTCTACGCCCCCACCTCTAACTTGAAGTGAAATCTGAAACAGAATGATCCCCTAAAACCTAACCTAAATCTCAAAAGCCAATGCATGTGCCTCACCCCCATCTACACACACACACACGCACATAAATGTGCACAGATAAACACAAAAACACATAACATACCAACAAACAGTTCCATACATGCTCAAACATGCTCACACACAACACTGATTCTGTGCACTCACATGCACACACACACAGGACTGAGACATGAGATCAAGAAATTCAGAAGAAGCAGGTCCATGTGTGATTGGTAGCAAGGAGGTCTGCCCTAATCCAGGGCGTCCAGGAGGAGGAGGAGGAGGAGGAGGAGGGGAAGAGGAGACCATCAGCAGACGGACAGCAGTCAAACACCTCTGTTACAAGAGTACACCCATAGAACTATTTTCTATCACAGTGCACCGAGCTCTGCACATCTTTTGATTGTTAGGTTTCTGTTTGGGCAACTGTTGCCACAGATAAATAGCAATAGCCTCGTAATGTTGGGTAATATTTACAACCACAGAGGTTAGTCAGTCAGATTGACATGAAATCTGCTTACTCTGCAAACACAATCTTGCATATAAAACTTTATTCAGACTTAATGAAGTGCATGCCACACAGCTCTTGTCTGACAGGCATTAAAAACAGTGAACAGTGAGCTTACCGTAATTAACAATTGCTCTTTGGACAATGGAAAGAGGAGAGGGGGTATCAGCAAGTCTTCAACACCCTCCTCCAGTATCTTTTCTCTGTATAGACAGACGTAATGTTTGCACAGCAGTTTGTCACCTTTTTCTCAAAAGACTCATCTTCAGAGAGTGTAACATTCAGCATAATGTCACTCATCAAAGATCCAATTCCAGTGCATATTTTGTGGCTTTTCAGTGGATCAAACAATAAATCATTGCATCAAATTTTATTGCAACAAAAGACAGAAAACAAAAAACATCCAGGCTGGCTTTTACCCTGCAAGTTTGCTGCAGCCTTGTGAGATGACTGGCTGCCAAAATTGTTTGCAGATAGACTCAGATGTGAGATGTGTGCGTTAAACAACACCCACTTTAATGGTTTTCAAGGTAGTTGCTTTGTTCGGGACCTTTCACCGTGGGCAGCCGTAAGCCTTTATGATCTGTTTGCATTGCTGACATACTTAACATGCACCCTGAAGGCTCTCTGTCAGGACACACAAATGGTTTTCCAGTGGTGGTAATGAGGCTCAAATGCTTTGGTTGGTTTTAAGGAGGTATATAATATTTAATGGTTCAATTTGAATTCATTGTTCACTCAGTGAGTGAATGACATCAAATTGAAGCGTATGAGGCTGATGAATGACTGAAAAAACACATTAATGAGGAACAAAAACAACTATGTTGACATGAATTATAAATGTGTGAAATACAGGCTATCAATCGAATTAATGAATTCATCTGACAGTAATCTGGAACACACACACACACACACACACACACACACACACACACACACACACACACACAAACCTCATTTATCAGCCAGACTGATAAACATATTGAATCTGGAAAATGACAAGACAAATAAAAACCTGTAAATTGCTCATTTGGATATTATATCAAAGGCCAAAAGTCTCATATTTCTCCTTGAGTTTCTGTGCCAGTGATGCTTCACAACACCTGGACTTGGCAATGGTGAAGAAACTTTGTCTTAAACAGATCTGAAAGTTCAAAGACGTTATAAAACTGCCCAGCCTGCCTGAAGCAGACAGAATGACAGTCTCGCAGTGAGGGTGCTTTGTTCCAACATCTTGCGAGTCTCAACACATTTTAGACGGAAACATGCGAAAGTTTCCCCTCAATTGCGCTTAAGCAGCTTTCTGTCCATCACTTCAGAGGTTTCATCATGCAGCAGTAGCCAGAAGAATGGCAAGTTGGCATGCAGCTTGGGTTTCAACTGGCTGGAGTCCACCCGTGTAGTCGACTACTGATTGAACTGTGTTTGTGTGATTTCATGACGAGACATGTTTCTTTGTGAGTGAGAACAAGTGCAGAAGAGTTTACTTAAATACAGCATATGTGTGTGGATGATCTACCTCAACAGTGGACACACACCAGGACAGGACAGGGAACTCCCCGTTCGGTGTGTTCCACTGACCACTCAGTAGTCACCATAAAGTAAATCTGCTACAAAAGCAACCACCAGCTGACACTGTGGCAAACAGAGCTACAGATACAGACGCTGGTGTTCAGGGGGGTCTGACCATTTTGGTAACTTGCAGAAACAGACAATCTGCATTCACACCCACTTCATGATTCATCAGCTTTCTTTTTTACTTTTGTGTCACATTCATTGTCACTGTTCATGGGAACAACAATTTGAGTGCAACACAGCAAATATCTTCCAGGAGAGACTGTCTGAAAATGTTCACCGTTGTCTCAGTATTTACAGTATTTACATGATCTCCCCTCTCTCTTTATGTCCAACCTTTCACTCAGCCTTCCAGTGTGGTTGTTTGGAGTAATTACAAACATACAAACAGCCTACAACACATCATTCCCTAGGAGTGTTTTAGAGGAGTGTGCCGCCTGGTATCACTCAATGGCATATGAAAAACAATACACACCTTATTTTGCATGTCATCACGCTATTTATTCTCTACTTTTTTCTGTTGTTAAGAAGCAGTTTGTCATTTTGTTAGTGTGTAAAAAAAAAAAAAAAGTCAGTTTTGCTGCCTTAACCTCACCAAACTGTGACCATTTCACAACGTTAACATGACTATTGTTTTCATAATGACGAAGGTCACCTAAGAAGGGTCACCTGACTTCATCCTTTCCTGCACATCCAAAACTCATAAAATGTGGCATCTCTTAACAAGGAAGTGAGGGGACTAAATGGTGTTAAATGACACACAAAAAAGCCTAAAAAGGGCCCGACATGCAGAATGTCCTTCATGCTATTTATACACCGTCCAATGATACCAGGTTGTAATCAGACCATATTTTACCATACTTTACAATATTTTATTCCCATAGACACAATATTTCCTTAAATATGACAATACAGTTTTCTCAATGCACAGATGTTGCAGAGGGTAAAAATTTGAACAACACTGCCATCGAATAAAATAAAATGACTCTGAATAGAGATGTTGTTGTCTGCTGACTGATCAACATTTTTGTTACTTTTTATTTTAGACTAGCTGTGGTTTAGATCCGAAATATGACATTTCCGTATATGTATGAAGGGAGAAAACATTTTTTACATTCTGTATGATCGAACCCTCATGTGGTTTTAGTTTTTCAGAACAGAACAGACACTGAGGACATACCTGTAAACATATAGCAGATCAGAAAGACAATATCTCTGTTAATGACAGGCTGAAGAGAGAGTCTGAGACAGACTTACTGACCAGTGACAAGATTAGAGGCTCATTTCTTGTGCAGCAGACCAAAGACAGAAAAGAAGGCAGGACAGGGTGGGACGGGAAGGGACTACCCCAGAGATGAGGGACACAGCCTAGCTAGTCGTATCCCATGATTAGCCCTTTGTGTCTAGGCAGTCTTGGCCCTAATCAAAAGACTAGGACAGGGCTAATGGTTAGAAATGATGGCTCAGAAAAGGGTGGAACGGGGTCAGTGGGTGGGCCAGACAAAGTCTTTGTACTGCCCTTTCCTCACCCCCTTAATTAGTTGACATTTAGGGAGGAGGAAGGAGAAGAGGGTAAAGGAGGATGAGGAGGGAGAAGTATGGGGTGGAGGGGAAATGGGATATAGAACAGGAGGAGGAGGACAACAGGAGAAATGGGAGAACTGAAGATGCTCATCCAGTAAGATCTCAGGCAACAGATGGAGAACAACTGGGCAGGAAGCCGATCAGAGAGCGGTGGGAGTGGCTCAGGCCTGCTACTGTTACTTTACGTTTGACACAGAAACGCACAGTATAATGGGAACTGACACACCATCGCACACGTTTCAACATAACTAAGCAAATGCTTAGTCAAGCTGTGATAAACGCCCTTAGGTGTTCCATTCAGCTGCACCAGTGTCCCACTCTTTAGTTCACAATATTTGAATTATAAATGCACCCACAGCCATCCTAGCTTCATCAAAATGATTAGAAAGTTAAATGCAGTGGAAAGCTTAATAGATCCATGAACAGTGAATATAGTCTGTATATAACAATTTTATATCTGTGTAGAATGTGTGATTAGCTGTGATGACCCTAAATATCAACCAAATTCCCATCAGCCTCAGCTGTACTTGGGTATATTGCTAATCAATAAATGTTATGATGCTAACATGCAAAATTATGATTTTTTTAACATTGGAAACAATTTTCCTGTTTACCATCAGTACATCAATACTCAGAATACTGTGAAAAGCAGTTTATATATGTCAAGACAAACAAATGTGAAGTTTGCAGGTTTGCAGGCTTATTCACATCTTCTTTGTGCAAAAGACCAGCAGCATTGTTGGGACAAAGCACAACTCCATTGCAGGTCATTTAAAACACTATGTACAAGCCATGAGCCTGCAGTAGGGAAGTGGGGGAGGGCTCAGCAACCATCAAGTTAGCCTCCAAACACCATCCCAGCGGACAGAGCTGCCAGCCACGGCCCGTAACAGCTCCCAGCATCCTGTAAACACTGTCCATCTTGGCTACCTTTTATTTGAAAGGTGTGACAAACAATGGCAGCCCTGCATTGTAAACATGTGAGCTCATGACAGGTTCAAGTTGCACAACTGCTGAATTTGTCCTGAAAACTTGAGCAAAGTGGAACCAAAATGCACTTTGACACAAAATAAACCATTACTGGTCACTGAGGGAGCTGTACTGGGAGGTCATGGGCTTTGCCAAACTAGTAGACGGGTAGAAGCAGGGGAGGGTCAGACGGTGGAGGGGCAATGGCAGGGTGGGGTTGAAGGGGTGCTGGCTGCATTCTCTACTCGCATTGCTTTTGAGTGGAAATAGGGTACAAGATCAGATAATCCAGGGAAAACAAACTTTCAGTCAGGGTGGCTCCAGGACATGAGAGATGGCATTTAGGTCAAAGAAAAAAAGGATGCCTTTTTGCTGATTTGTCAGAAGTTAGTTAGCACAGCAGAAGGTCGTATTTCTTTACATGATGGTCTGGAAGCTCCTGAGCCAGCTTTGACAGGGAGTCGACTCCCCCTCCTCTGCACCAAACTTGAACATTCCAAGAAAAATTGCAACTCTGACACCGGATTAACATTTATACACACACACGCTTATTTGCTGTGTCAGTATTAGAACACTAAGTGCTGTTCACTGCGCCTCTACACTGCTTAGGAGCCATGAGCCTGTGGTAGCTCAGAGGTAAACAGACCAGGCTTGGATCAGCCAAGATGAACACAAGTAACTCGAGCTTGCATCTCCACATGAGGTGAAGTTGTCAGCCTGCCACGTGTGTCCTCACTGCTGGATCTTTGCGGTATGTATTTTGATTTTGATTTATTTCACTTTAAATGTGTAAAATTCATTACAGGAGTTCCAGTTATGACAAAATGGACTTACAGACTTGCTTGGCTTGATGACTGAAAAGTCGAATTATAAATAAAAGAGTGTTTTTATAAAAATAAGAGAAAATTCAGCTACGTTAAATGACTTTATCAGTAGCACATGTTGTTGCACAGATCTTTTTTTAAAAATGCAATTTTTCAATCACCGGGATGCTAGAATAAAACATAAAGGAGAGACAAATATACTGTAAATCAATGTGATGCAGTTCCACAGTTGAGTCTATAGAAAAAGGAACAGTATTGTCAATGTCTGTAACAGTGACAGCAGCCAGTTTATTGACTGGAGTGGATACATGATCTGAGCACTCCGGGGGGGACGTCTTGCCCTTTGACCCTGCAGCCCTCAGGCATGGCCCTTGTGCACGTTGGCAGATGTGACTTGCTGGAGCAGACTTTCCTGCAGTGTGACAGCTTGTTACCCCCCAACCCCCATCAGCCTGCTTTCCCCCCTCCTCTGCATGCACACGCACACACACACAGACGAAAACAAGCAAACTCCGCCTCTGGTGCCTCCTCTCCTGTTGCAGCCCCTCCTCTTCACTCCACCCCCACAATTTCTCATCTCTGGGGAGATTCATTAACGGGGCCCAGCTCCTCCGCCCTCAACAATGATTGGCACCATCAACCACCTATCCACTCCGCCCTGTTGCGTGGATGATGGGTATACTGCTTTCTTGGAGACTGTAGAGTAACAGCTGGACAGAGGGTGGAGAAAGATGGACAGTGTATGTCTGTTGTTGTAAACACAAAAGCAACACGTGTAAAATATCTTGTATATACTAAAGAAAGGAACGGGAGTAACACAGTGACAGCAGTAACAAGGTTTACGTGGAACCGGTCGCTCATCACCTTCCACTGTCCCAGAAATCAGTTTTCAAAAATCAAAATCAATTTTTATGTCCTCTCATGCTGGTAGAGTGACTCTCTAACATCATTTCAAGGCCTTTTGCACTACATGTATTTGTATTTTAATAATTATGAGTGTTAATAATGTACCTATCACTCAGATAATGAGAAGCTTCTCTCCTACCAGCATAGCTTTGCCTCAACAAGCCATAAGATATCGTCTTCCTCACCATGTGCATATCTTGTGCAGCTCTGCTGCGGCTAAGTGGAAGGAAAACAGTGAGTGCTTGCCAGAGAGAGGTGTCACTTGTTCTCAGTATTAGCAGTGGAGTAGATAAGAAAACAGATGGGACAGGGGAGGTCAGAGGGCCATGCTACGGCTGACAGGTTTGTTTATTTGGCCTGTCTCTGATATCCTGCTTTCCCCCTCCACGCCCCTCGCCGATCCTGCCTACAGCCTGACCTGGAAGTGACCACGCAGTGATGGATCAAGGCCACTTTTCACCAAAGAGTCAACACTACCTACCCCACTCACCACTCAGGCCAACTCAAAACACATGGGGCAAGTGTGGGCTTATTACCCTTCTCTGACAAGAATAACAATTGACTAATTTGTACTCACGTAGTTGCGCTGAGTTTAGATACTGTAGGGGAATTTCAACCAAAACAAACATGGCTGACACCCACAGCAAATACATATATCTGATAGGAATGATGGAAGCTAATTAAAAAAAAAAAAAAAAAAAAAACTGCTGACATGCTACAGTGTAAGGATTAAATGTATTTATGTTATTTAAGTGTTTGATTATTGCAAGAAAAAGAGCCCTCTCAGAGGAATATGACGTCAATAACAGCCTATACTCCAGTGTTCCCTCTTTCCTCCAGTCTGTGTGAGGTCTGAGGTCCTTACGCCTGAGGTAGGCCAGAGCTGATAACCCCGCCTGGGCAACAACAGATAAGAGTGTTCAGTGAGATCCCACTAACACTGAGCTAAAGAGGTTCTGTAGGCAAGAGGGAGATAAACTGGATCCAACAGATTCCAGAAGATTCTGTCAGTTGGCATGACTCATTTCTTTTAATGACAGATGGCAAAAAACAGATGGCTGAAGTTGGGGAAATGAAAAAAACATTTCTGGGGTAACTCCTGCAACTAATCACAACACGAGTTTTCCACAAAAGAAGTTTATTATGCATATTAGCCCTGGATAAAATGATTTTGTCATCTCAGTCACAGTTAGATCCATACCAGACCAGGTCAGATGATTGTTATCTTCCTTGCATTTATTCTCTCAACCTAAGCAGTCTTGCTTGTGCGTAATTATTTCAGGAAACTGCTTGAAAAGCACTTGAATGATGAGTAGTCAGTGGTTGGAATTTCACCATGATACAAGCTGGAAATCCCAAAATGGTCTAATCTGAGATCTTGAATAAGGGTCAGCATTGTGTAACAGAGTATATCCAGCTTACGAAGAGTTTTGACATAGATACATTCTTAACGTGATATATCATTAACACGAAGTATTACATTCTGCAGACTCCACACACTTCCCACAATGTGAACAGCAGAAATACATATTTCAGAAAGTAACACACCAGCCCATTCTCCCAACCAGAGCGTCAGACACCGATGCTTTATCATGCTCTTCATCGTCTCATACAGACAGACGGTACCCTGTAGCATCTGTATGAAACACACCAGCTTTCAACTAACTCCAATGTAAATCCATCTACTGCAATATTAGATGTGCAGAGCAACTGCTCCGTCTGTCCAACGTGTTCTCATCCCAGCAGTGCACAAAGCCTTCCCATTAAGGAAAAGATTGCTTACATGAACATGACACAACCCGGATCTCCTGGGTGAAATTCATGAGTTTGTTTGAACCATCCATCTACCAAACCTCCCTCCAATTGCTTTATGCTTCGTCACCTCACTGTGAGTGTCCAGTATTGCTGCTGGTGGATTTACAGTGGAGTTGTAGAAAGCACGGTGTGTCCCATACATAGACGCTAAAGGGTCTGTATCAGGACCATTGGTGTCACTTTCTAAGGCACTGGGTAGCCCTTTAGCATCATTTTACAATGTGAAGATAAGTTCAGTAGACTCCTGCAGACAGCCCCTTCTCACTGCCAGTGCGTCAAATGATGTCGTATAAAGAGCAAGAAAAGTCTGCATTTGGAGGAAGGCAGTGTGCTTGGACTTTGGTCCAGGAGATTGGGATTTGTGTCCCTTGTGAAGCCAAATGTGAAGATTGATTTCATTTGTCTCTTAATGTATGTAACATACGTAACTCACACACTTATTTTAAGCCAAACCATGATCTTTTCCTAAACCCAACCAAATAGTTTTATTGCCAAACCAAAGTGCAACCATTTCACAATGTTTACCACATGTTTAGTAAAGTTTATTCTAAAAGTGTCATCAGATGTACTATCTTTATTATTGCTAACTTGACCGTGGAGCCCTGCATGTTGAAAAATGATGCTAAAGGGGTACCCAGTGCCTTAAAAAGCGATGCGGAGGAGTCCTGACCATGTGATCTATGTGAGAAGTTGGGAGTGAGAATGTGTTCCAACCAATCAGGAACCAGGGGCCCTTCAAGCCCGTGCACAGAACTTCACAGCATTCAAATATCAGCAATCTTTGTCCAGAATATCTGTCTGATCCACCATTAAAGGGTAAAAACAGATCCCTTTTTCAAAAGCAAGTACATAAAGTAAAAGCCACCATCAGAGCAAACCTCCACCCTGCTTAAGTGTCATTCTGCGAGGCATCGTGGTGGTTTCCTCATCATTGTTCTGCAGCTGACCGTGGATCTTGACCTCTCAAGCAAACGGAAATGTTTCCCAAAGGCATCAGTAGAGTATTGTACATGCATTCTACAACTGCTCTCTAAACTATATAGAGAAATATTTTGTTCATCGTACAGCGTGACAAGAAAACAGCCAACAAAACTGCAACCAAGCCAGGAAAGTAAGCTTTATGTAGGCAGCTGCAAACAATTCACGTCACTGGTACAATGGAAAAAAATAAAGTTTTAGCACAGAGCAGCATGCTGTGCTATGCTCCAGTCTGTGTTCAAACACGTAACAAAAAAAGGACTCCCAGGCTTTTTCTTCATCTGGCGTCATATTGTAAATCTGTGTTTGAATGCTCCCAAGATAAGTGGAATGGCACAGACAGTTTTATAGAAGGGGCACAACACAAGGTCTTAACTAACACTTCTTCAAATGTCCCACTGTGGATGGCTTGTAATCCCTCCAGTTCTAAACAGACGAGGGGAAATCAAAAACAAAGCGGCACTAAAAACAACCAAAACATCTGCAGGGCAGCCACGCCAAGGCAGAGGGGATATCAAACACACCCAGATTCAGCCAAACAGATGGTTCATCTCCGCCATCACCCTCACACACATATCCTGCTCAGACACACACTCGCACCCACACATCAGGGCTTTGCCTGGGAGTGTCATGCTGCAGATATAGCCCACCAGCCAGGAGGATGAGGGTGTGTCTTCGTGTGTGTGTGTTTGAAAAATCAAGATGAAATCAGACAGATCATCCGTGGTCAGTTCAAACATCGATGTGCCCACATCCTCCACACGATGTGCAGTGTAGCGTGAAGACACACGAAAATGTATCCGCGCACACAGTTTATCTAATATAAACACAAGACCACAGACGCATATACACATATCCTTCCAAATAATTTTTTGGAAATAACATCCACCCATTTACAGCAAAGTATGTCAAAGTCATGGTATTTACATAGTGTCCAACTGACTGCATGCAGCATGAGAGATATGTGTGAATGACAGGGGGTGGGGGGCTTTCTGTTTGTGTGTGTGAGCATCTGAACTTCTTCTCTCCCTCTCTCCCTCCCTGCGACGTGCTCAGTGTGAAGCAGACCTGTTCAGACAACGAGGGCCGACTCCTGTTTAGACTGGGCCGGCGCCAGGCGTCCCCTCACTTCGCCTCAGCAGCGACAGGTGAGAGCCTTCAGCTGACTATCATCACACTCACCACTGACAACCCAGCGACACACCACAGTCAATTCATCACTCCTCTCACAGAGAAAACTTTTTCCAGTGTAGTGTTAAGGAATTAAGGAGGAATTGCTTTTCTCTATTGTTTTCCGACTTTTTTGGTTTTGTTTTTATGCCAAAATCTCAAACAAGGTTGATACAAAGCAACAGCAAAGAAGTAGATTCTGTAGTGATAGATAAAAGATGTTAGTGTTCACTGTGTGCTGCCTCTATAATTGTGTCTGAGTGAATATGTGGTTATACACATGGACATGCATTGACGCCTGTGGTATTACAAATCTGTGTTGATGTACTTTTGCATGCAACAGTATGTGTGTACTTTTTTTTAGGTGTACATTCATGCAGTATTACTGTTTATTTGTGCGTTCTGTATTCTGCAGATGGACTCTAATCAAATAAGCAGGCCACAGAGGTCTTTCTTTCTCCCCTCTCTCTCCTCACTAATAATTACAGTGTATTTTAGTATGATCCTGTCACACAGCAAGAAAAATATAATTTCTCTCTCTCTCGCTCTCTCACACATACACATGCATACAGGGAGATTTTTTTTTTTTTTAAATCTTGGGATTAAACGTTCTTTTGCATTCAGTAAACTGGGTTTTGCCTTATTTGCTTCAGATTTATCCAACACGTTTGCTCCAGAAGGCAAGTGACTTGAACCGAATCAGTGAGGATCCAAAGAAATCTTAAATGTGAAATGGTGAACTAAAGTTTCAGACTGCAGTTGGTCACCATTAACTGCAGTTGCCCCCTCATGAAGGTGAACATTACATTGTTCCTCCATGACAGCTTTACAGTCCTCAAGGTTAAATGAGGAGCAATTGCAAAGCGATATATTACATCCCAGTTAAATGGGCTGATAGGTTATAAATATTAGTGATCAGCTGCAGCGAAGAGGGGGAAAACACAAGGCCTCAAAGCTGCACTAATAATCAATGAATCAAAACTGTCCCTACGTTCACCCCTTTGTGGACTGATGCAGACAACCCTTGTCATAAAAAGAGATCACTGAGGAATTCAGTTTTCAGTGCTGCACTGACAGAGGACATATATCTGCTTTAAAGGCATCGTGAGTGCATGCATTCACTGCATTACATTTCTCACAATGTGTAGTGACCCAGTCATGCAGTGAAGAATGTTTAGTTTGCATGGTTTGTTATCATGTGGAAATTAGTATGTGCAGGGGTATTGCATGCGCCTGCATGTAAAATATAACTCAGCCACTACACAGACTCCAGATGGCAAAAACAGGCCATTTATAACCATGGATGATGATAAAGCACCATGTCCCATGTAATGTAATTTGTTTTAACTATAGAGATATATTGTAGACACAAACTAAGACTGAGGAGTGGAGACTCTTACTTGCTGCAAACAAAGCCGGGCTCAGAGTTTGTGATAAAAAGAGGACTTGAGACAGGTCCCTATGAGGAACGGTGAGTGGCAACAAAATGGCCTGTGGACAAAGTCACAGTGTTTCACAGGTTACATGGCATGCTCCTTAAAAAGGCTTATCCAGCACCTATGTAGCAGCCTGGTCTCCACAACTCCCTGCTGTGCATGCTCTCTCTCTCTCTCTCTCTCTCTCTCTCTCTCACACACACACACACACACACACACACACACACACAAATACTGATTCACATGCACAAATTACATTTAAGTACAGCACACACACAAACATGTTCACTCGTTATATGCATACACACATTTTCTGTACAAAAACACAGACTGACACACATGCTGAAATGACCACTGTGACCCACCTCCCTCTGGTTCCATTCCCCATTTACAGCCTCTAAAAGCCTTTTCCATTTACCAGTGGGCCTGGGGCTGTGAGTGACAGGGAACAGAATGGACCTTATGTTGTCACTTTCTCAGCACTGTGGCCTGGAGGGAGGACTGGCACAGCAGTCTGCTCCTGGTGGTGTGGTGGATGGTGGGTGGGGAGGACTGTGGAGGAGAGTAGGAGGGGTTGAGTAGCCCACTACAGACCTGCAAGGGCACAAACATAAACTTGGCCACAGTCTCAAATTTACTTAGAAAATGTAGCCTGAGGGGAGGCCTGGCACAGCTTCCTGCCCCTTTGTATTCAGAATCAATGGAAATGTGCAGAGCTGGAATGACATTTGACCAGACATAAGGAGAGGGTAATGGGAAACCAATGGTATCTGCCTCTGTAGAATATTGTCCAGTGGTTAGTTTGATCAGCAATTAATGCTGTACGGTAAAATACTTACTCAGTTTCTGGCATAGAGTTGCTTTGAGCACCAAATCAGTTACATGCTGATACTGATTATCAGATAACTGAGAGACAAAAAGCCGGCTTTTGTAAACTGTTTGCAGCAATGACTCCTCTTGGGTGAAGTCCCAAATTACAATTGCGTAATCTTCAGTCGAACTCTAAACATTGCCCAATTTCAAACCCGAACCACAGCTTTACTGTCGCTTGCTAAACAGACATAAAACATGAAACAGACTTGTCATTTTTTTTAAAAGAGTACTTTTTGGCATTTTGCCTTTTTTAGTCACAGTTCAGATCCAGGCAGGAGATGCAGGGAAAGAGAGAGGGGTATGGCACTCAACAAAGGTCCCCCAGACAGGGTCTATGACGGCTATACAGTATGCTTTGTAATAACTAGGTCACAGGATGCCACAACCAGACATGTCATTGATGCATTATGGTCGTCTGATTTATTGACAATGAGGCGACTGTCCAAATAAAACAAAAGTAAGATCCCTTTACTCTCTTGGAAAAATATTCTGACAAAGACAGCTTCAGGATCAATGAAAAAAAGTTTGGGGAAACATCTCAAATAGATGCTGGTCCATTGTCTGGCCCCCATCGACACTACAGCTGCCTTCACCTATTAAAAAATATGAATCGCTCATTCAGTGTTTGGTTACTGACTTCTCTCCCTGTGAGCAACCAGCCATCATGAGCCCAACATTGGCTCAACATTCAGGTATGCAGCGAGAGAGGATACATGTGACGTTGACAGATGGCTGGGTGTTGACAGTGAGTGGCAGGTAGACTACCTGTTCCACAGTTCACTTGGAGATTCATTAAGCATTTTGGACAGGCTTCTTTGGAGAGGCCTTGCTGTAGTGTAACCTGATCCCCGGCCTGAGGGATACTGTAATGTTTTTACATGAGTCGCCCCAAACTATGGGTGAGCGATCAGCCACAGGCCAGAGGAGAGAGGGAAGAACAAGCAGCGAAGGAAAAGTGGGTGGATAAGTTTGTGTAGTTTGACATCCCTCTCTTCTTATCTTTCTTCTCCTGTAATGACAAATGGCTCATCCCACTACTCACTTTCCATTCAAACCAGGTTCTCAACATTTTTTCATGTCTCCCCTTCATCCCCATGTTGTGACAGGTATCTAAATTGATTAAGTTGTGCCCCGGGATCTGACACTACAGCGTGTTGCCTTCTATTTGTTGATTACTATTGATTTTCTTTGATACTTCATTTAAAAATCAATAGCCAGAGCAGAAGAAAAATAGGTGCAGTTTACACATACTTTAACATACTATTGTGCAACACAGAAGGCCGCGGTTTTGGCAGTAGCCGTGATGGCAGCAGCCAATTACGAGGAAAGCTCTTAACAGGTGAAAGAGAGAGACCCCGGATCGATTCTAAGCTTTCTTCTCCAATCACAGAAAGTGGCCATAAATTAAAGCGCATCTGTTTTGTTTTGAAGACAGCCATGAGGCATGGCTGCAACTTTTTTTTTTAATTTCCTGGTATCCTTTACTCTTTACACAGCAAGCGCCCCACTTTTGAAATAACTGCTCTATCCTCCATCATTACATGACAGACAGAAAGGACAAGTGTCAAATAAGAGGCAAACAGCGTGCCTACAGAATGATATATCAGTGAAATTTGACCTGTCTCACTGCATTTGAATTTACAACAGGAGTGTAAAGTCATTTACAGTAAGTTATGTTTTTCTACTCCTCTGATCAGCCACTCAAGCTGTATTGCTTCAGAGTCATTATGTATGAGATTTCTGGCTTTTTTTCCATAAAAGGAGAGAAGTTAGCTGTTTACAATGAAATTCAGTGACACATCTTATTCAGGATTATTTTTTATCGAAAGCAACAGTAATGCTTGTCGCACGACGTGCCATTTCAATTTTATTAAACGGCATCGACGGACACTAAAGATGACGGGGAGTGACGGATTGCAAGCAACAAAACTGAAATGCATTCAGTTGTTGGATGCAGTTAAGATCCACTTGACTTCTGTCTTCTGGAGTGACACACAAACTTGACCTATGCTAAGAGGTGGATGTCAGTTATTCATTGTTCACACCGAGATGAGATATGACGGCTCCTTCATATCAAACATGCTGGATCTGAAGTGAAGAACAGAAAAGAAAATACAGACACGTCGACTTGAAAAGTGGATTCTCTCTGTGTATAATAAAGTAATCCAATGTCAGCTCTCTCTCACATACAGAACAATATGCAGATACAAAACTCACATTACTCGACACATTATTGAATATGTTGAAGGGACTGCAGTTTCTTTAGATATTAACTCTTCACTGTTTCCTATTTTTATTACTTTTTATTATTCATTTAAAGTGTCAAAAATTATATTTTTGAATTAAAAATATCAAAGTTTAATAAGCAGTCTAATTGTTTAATTTTTGCAGCTTCTGATGTGTGTTTTTAATTAATAACTGACTAAAACAGTCAATTATTTTTCAAAATCACAATCAGTCAGGTTGACCAATAATTAGTGTTGGGTGGCTTAATGTTTATTACTCATTACACGTTACTCAGCTAAAAATAGTTACGGTAATTTGCCAATTTGTCACCAGCATTACTCTCAGCTCTATCAAAGCTAGAATAGACAGTAAAGCCTCCACAGCAACACATCACATATTTTATGTCACATATTTTGAACTTAGGAATTAACAAGTATCGAGCCAATGTTTTTGGTGTTTTAACTTAATTAGCTCCAGTCAGTGCACAAACTGAACAGCACTCCAGCTGACCTGTTCCCACAGCCAGCATCTCTGAACTAAATCCAAGGTTATTTCTGAATCAAGGCTTACCAGCAGCTAAACTTAACGAGGCAGCAAACTAAGAACAGACAGCGTGCGAGCCTGGGCGGCTCCCTCTACCTCTCTCTGTTTTTCTCCCTGTCTATAGCAGTGAATGTCTGTCATTCGTCCTCAGCTGCACTAATCTTTTTCTCTCATTTCTCTCTCCTTCTCACCTATTCTCGTCCCCCCACCCCCTTGTCACCCCTTGCCCAAACTCAAGCATGCAGAACAGAGCAGGCAGGTCTCCTCTAGCAGACCAGAACGCTCTGTTCTCAGCCTTCTCACCTTTCACCCGGGGTGAACGTGAGGCGGCATCACCCGGGCCCCCCGAGCCCCGCGGAGACCAGAACACAACACCAACCCGACGATCCGAGCTGCACGGGGAGCCAGTGGCACGTTGAAAGACACACGCTTGTAGAAAGAAACCAGGTAGAACAAACAAGTGACTGACATCATAGAAGAGACACAGAGATGACATGGAGACATCAAAAGCTGGTTTGAGTGTAAGGTTGTCGAGTTTAGGCCTCTTATTCAGGCGGCAGGTGTCAGTGTCTTTGTGCAGTGCACAGATCCCTCTAGGTAGTGGGGTCAGTCTGTCAAAAGGACCTAGTATGTAAATTGTGTATATTTGTGTGTGTACTGCATGACGCACATGATAATTTGTCATCTTCCTGCTGTGCAACCATCAAAATAAAAAATCTAATGCTAAAAATCCTAAATCATCCTTAAATGTTTGGATCAAAGAACAGCTGCCTTGACCTAAAAAGCAACAAATTCATTAAGTTGTAAGATTCCCCCAAAAACGTACAGCGTTCATTAAGTCAGTTCTTCTTTTGATATTTTTCATTATGGTCACTTGGTTTTATGTTATTGTGTTGTATGATGATCCCTGACATGTGTTCATATTGATCAGACTCTTGAATATGTTAAAAAGGTCAACGCTGTCTAGGAGTAGAACATTATCACCGAACATGACCTGAGATGAGATTTTTATTTAGCTGATCATAGTAACTTCTAAGCAAACTTTTTAACTTCACTACATTGCCATTATACATTTGTGAAATGTGTGTGTGTGTGTTCATGATTGCCTGCTGGTCTGCACACCGGTGTGAGTGGACGTGTGTGTTCCAGCGGTAGCGACCTTGTCCCTGCCCCCTCCAGCAGGAGTGACAGATGCTCAGTAATCTGTGTGAAAGGCGATCCACCACTTAATGGGATTGTTTCTGTTACACCTTAAAGAAGAGGCAGCCAGCAGACCAGAGCTGAGCAGTCGTCCTCCATAACTGCTGTCCTGGGACCTCAGGTGGACACAGCGGGTGAAGAAACACCACAAGAGTGTCAGGGAGGAGGGTTGGGGGGGGGGGGGGGGGCTTCACACCTCAGAATCATAAAACAGTGCAGAGCTCCCCTCCCCGCACAGTCTATTGTTTTAAAACAGATGGCTGACATATTGACAAGGAGCAGAGAGTTGATATGTTTGAAAAGTGTGAAACCCTTGAACATATGGAAGCCCGATTGTCACAGTTAATGGATCTGTTTTTGAGGGGCTGTCAAACAGGTGTCTCCTCAAGCTAGACCCAAAAAAAGTTTGTCTACCGAGAGTTATCAGATAATAAGTAACTGTTCACCATCAGTACCAGGGGCAGCTGCCATTTGAGCACCTTTAGGTCTAAACAAGCAAGATATAATATGTTAATTAGTCAGCGTTTAAGGTGTCAGTAGACTGATTTTGTTATCTTCTGATAGTCAGTCTAGCTGTCGACCCGTTTCTTGTCTTTGCTTGAAGCTAAGCTAACCAACTGCTGGCTGAAGCATCATGTTTAGCGTACAGATCTGAAAGTGGTACAGATCTCATCTAACACCGGACAGGAAAGAAAATAAGCTCATATCCCAAACTATTCCTTTAAAGGCTGTCTTCCCATCACCGTAGTAATCCAAGACACCCAGCCCGGGACAGAGAGGCAGACATTAGACAGACAAACCCACACACAAAGACAGGGAGAGGCAAAGATACAGAAGAGAAAGATAGAAAAGGACGACAGCATCTTTATCTCTCCCTGCTCACAGTAACGTGAGAAGGAGTTTCCTTCCTTCCCTCCACCTATGGCAGCAGTGAAACTGTCCTTGTCATAATGCCCAGCGTGTCAAAATGATATGTTTAACCATCTCCTGCCTATTATTCTGGACAATGGTCACCCTAGATGGATTTCCTCCCAGTGTGAAATGACAGGTACTCCTTCTTTCTTGCCGAGTGCCCACTCGGCTCACCGCTCCTCTTCAAAAGACCACGTCTATGTGTCATCTGTGTAGAATGCAAAGACACGTTAGATAGAGTTTCACAGCAGACCTCTATTCATGCTTATGATTGCTTTGTTTGGTGGAGAGATTTCAGTGTCCATAGGGGACGGGAAGGTGGGACCTCTGCTTTATAAATGAGCCGTTGCTTTGTCAACACAGGAGTGGGGTTATCTCAAGCGTCAGCTGAAAGATTGATGGAGAGAGATGATTATCAGTGAGACCACAGTGTGGTGATGGGGCCACAGAGATACTGTACATACGGAAGAATGAATAAATTAAGAACACAACAGATTCAGGCTGTTAAAAAATCTGGTTCCACAGAGTGAAAAATATCATGTGATTAGCTTAAATTAAACTAGAGCTGCAATGATTAGTCAGTTATGATTGGCTAACTGATGCCAATCATTGGAAAATCTATCTACAGCTATTCTCAAGATCAAATTATCATTTCAGTCATTTTTCTGAGTAAAAAGGACAAACAGTTGCTGCTTCCAGTTTCTAAAATTGAGGATTTGATCCTTTCTTTGTTATGTATTCGGTAAATTGAATGGACCTGAATTTTTGAACCACTGGCTGGACAAAACGGACGGTGGGAAACTATAACTGGATGTTTCTACTATTATCTGACATGTTATTACTTAGTTGTTTCTACTCATACACATATGATCATAATTGATTGATTGATTGATTAACCAGGGAAATAACTGGGAGAGTAATTCACAATGACAATAATCATTAGCTTATAATTAGCCGTAATCTCAATATAATATACATAATTTTAATTTATTGTGAAATAGGTTTCAGAATTGATATTCTGTGTACTGTGACACCTCTGCTGCTTCACGCAGTGACAGCCAACAGGTGGCCTTGATATGTTGTCGTGGTCATGTTACCAGTTGTGTTTTGCAAAGGCAGCAAATAGATGTCCTTAAACCATAATTTCTCCATCCATCCAAAATGTTTTCACTCGTGACTATGGTTTGGTGTCGTGTTGATTTGTTCAGCACAGCTCGTTAATTTGGCCTAATTTCCTGAGCTCAGCAGTAGATCCAAGTGACACACACACACACACACACACACACACACACACACACACACACACACACCACACTGGAGTACACAACACAAACTGTTGCCCTGATTGTGATTTTTATTTATTTATTTATTTATTTTTGTGCCTTTGTTGGCTAAATCCAGTGGAAATATGACAGGAACTGAGGGGAGAGAGAAATGAGGAGTGACCTGAAAAGCTCCCCAGCTGGACACAAACCAGAGATGCTTTGGTTCATGGCCGGCATGTGAATATTGAATTTGATTACAGATTGAACGTGAAATTTTTTATCTCACATTTGACCAGTAGTTGGAATTTCAGGCCTCATCCTGATTCTGACTGTTTTGAGTCTCTGTTTTCTTTGTCTTTCCTTCCTGTGTAATCAGAATTGATCACAGAATGTACAGTGTGAGCTGCTGAGGCTGATTCATGGCGTCCTTATCCCAGAAGAAGGACAAGACAGGTGACGTATCTGGAAACAGTGGCAGAAAACACTTTAACACTTACTTACTTGTGAGTAATTCATGCATTTGACACCATATTTATTGTGACAGACAAAGGGACAGACGCACAGTTGAATGAGTGAAGACCTAAGGGTCACAACGGAGGGACGTGGGGCCACAGATCAGGGGTCCCGTTCTTTCTCCAGCCTTTTCAATTAAGCCCCAGCACACTGGTAACAATTTATGAACATGACCTTCCAACTCTCCCGCTCCTGCACTCAGCCCTGGGAGCCAACCTCTCCCACCCCCCAACTACATCAAACCAACCCCCAGTCCCCCAGTACCCCCCTGACCCTCCGACCCACAACACATAACCCATCTTGAGAAGACAAACCTAATGTCGCACATGCAAAACTGTATATGTATTATGTATGTACTCATATGAGAGCAAATGCATACACACACACACACACTCGCCCACACAGGTCCCCTGTGTTCACGCCGAGGGGTCAGTGGTTATTCTTCAGCACAAGCTCAAAGGTGAGTAATAAAAAAATCCAATACAGTAAATGCACGGGGTCACCAGCATATCAATATATAATATAGAACGGGAACAGATGACAAGCCATAAGACGATGGAAAGCAATTGAATTCTCTGTTTCTCCCTATCTCGCTATCTCTGGATGCATCAATCTGCAGCTGTTGATAATTGAGTTAAGAAGGAGACGTGATTAACAAGTTCTTCAAAAAAGCTGGAATTGCCTGCAATCTGACGCCTGGAGACCTTGATGGGCTTCTTTGGAAGCGAAAACTATTTGTGACATCTCCACAGTTCAGCCAGCTGTCTCCATTTTAATTAAAAATCTTTCACGAGTGTAAGAGTTATGGAAGGTACAGCGAGGGCTGCTGGCAGCCGCCTGAGTGAAATACCACATAACAAATTGTGTGTGCGAACAGAGTAAGCAACAGCTACATCAATCGGATGTGACGGAGGATGCGATTTCCCAAAAAGGGGGCATACTGAGGCAGCCAATGCACAGTAATGCTGTACAACTTTATTGAAACTATGAAACTTTATATGATATTATGGGGCCTGCTGTCATTAACCTGAGCTCATTGCATTACCAATACCTTTACTGCAGAGCTGTTTGACTTTGGAAGGACTATTATAGATGTGTGTTTCATATCTTGACTTTTATTCAACCTGTAACATGAAGCCAAACATCTATTAGAAATATAACATCAAATTCAAACAGAACTTTGGTGCTGCCACTAAAAGGTTGTGAAAGGTTTTATAATACTCTCTCTCTCTCTTTCTCTTTGCATTTAAATGCTTTTGATCTGAAATTGTTTCTTCTGTTTGAGGCTGTGATCTTATTTTCTCCCTCTTCACTGTAACTGCAGTGAAGCTTAGATGTCAGTTAACAGGTAAAGGTGCTGCAATTTATGTGCTTAAGTTTGATACTTAAAGCTCTTATCTTAAACTTTGCAGACCAAACAAGTGGCAATCCTTTTACACTGTAATGTAATGAGTGAGCTGACACTGTAGAGAAGACACAGTAAGTATAATGAGGATTCAAAGATGAAGAAGCATGATTGCGATCTTATCCTTTATTCAAACCAAACAAACAGTATATATGTGTGTGTGTGTGTGTGTGTGTGTGTGTGTGTGTGTGTGTGGAGGAAAAAATGAAAAAAAATACAGGCTAATTTCAGGCTTATGTCTGAGTGCTGCTTTCTGTGTATTATATTTCAAAAAGCAGACACCAGGATAAGAGAAGCAGCTCCGGTTCCAAGCATTACCATGTGAATAACATTAACAACGAGCACAGCGAGCATCAGACACACAGAGTCGCTCATCACAAAATTAATTGTCAAATTAGTTCTGATCTCATTGCTTATTATGTCATGTCTGTGTGCGCCACAATGAATGTAAAAAAGACAATATGCTATATCTACAATATCCAGGCCGTAGCAGTAAT
This sequence comes from Chaetodon auriga, assembly GCF_051107435.1. Classification (NCBI taxonomy): domain Eukaryota; kingdom Metazoa; phylum Chordata; class Actinopteri; order Chaetodontiformes; family Chaetodontidae; genus Chaetodon; species Chaetodon auriga. The sequence goes on along the minus strand of NC_135074.1, from coordinate 13,071,236 downwards.
TTGAGACACCTGTGTTTAATGACTATGTATGTGGAGGCCGTATTTGCAAATCATTTTAAATACCAATGAATGAGACATAACTGACTGACCTCGCTGCTAACAGTTACACCTTATCTTACCTCAGATAGCATGACCTCCTTCAACAGACAGGGAAATATATCTCAAAATAAGTCTGCTCTGCATGGGAATATGAGAAAGTGAGGGTCAGTTTTTATGGCTGGTTATTACCAGCTTTTTTATTATGCAAAACAAATTTTACCCTCCACAACCAAACTGTTCCACTCTGTCATCTTTATTCAAGTTCACTCTCCCAAGACCTCCATCACACTCCCTGCAGCTCCTTAATAGACTGAGGTCCTCTCAGTGACACCATAACTCACTCTCACGTCTCTGCTCAGGCTATTGTTCTCCTTCCTTTATCACTGCATCAGGACTCTACACCTGCTGCAGCCATGAGGAGTCAAACAATCTGTCATGAATGAAAGTTTCTAATGAACGGTGTTAATTTGCCTTCAGCTTGACTCTGTGTCAGCTCAGGCCTCCGACACTTAATGCACTGTCTCAATACTGCCTTCACACAAACAACCACCCATCAGAGGGATGCACCAAAGATCAAGCGCAGGGCTCAGTCATAATAGGGTCCGGTGCGGTGCGTGTCATTTATGTGACCCTGGCAGGGCAGTGGAAGGGGAAGTAATGAATTAGAGTGGAGCTCGGAAGGCATTAGAGATTAGGCAGCAGAGTGGGCTCCACTGAGGAATGACTGCAAGGTCAAGGGTTAGGCATATACCACCAACAGTTGTCAGACAACCTCAGCATGTTTATTAAGCAGAGATCGGCTTATTGTGAACGAGAAAGGGAGCGAATAGATTAGTTTCTACTGCAAAGCCAAAAGCCTGTCCGGTTTGTGAGTTTAGCTTATTGGTCCAAGCTCTTCCTTTTAGGATGGTGTGTGCAGTATGTTGCAATTACGGGACAATTTTTGGATGAGTTGTTGCCAGACTGGATGAACACACAAACGAAAATCACAATTGCATGAAATCTTGTATTGTTCTCAGATAGCATGGCAAATTGTGACCATGCTGAGGTGAAATGACAAATGAATACTCGAAGTACAGCAACACAGTAATATTGGTGAAAACACATTTTATTTCTCCTTTTCTGAGTGATGAAATGGGAAAAATTACATATGGCAAATAGATGACAATAGAAGAGCATTTTTTGGTCATAGCTCCTGCAGAGTTGACATTTTGTTAATATGAGTAAACAAATTTAGAGCTTCATAGTGCAGCTGGCATCTTTTTCTAATATGTACATCCGACTGTAACTCTGCCTTTAAAGCTGGGGTTGGTAAGTTCGGAGAAACCAGTAAGAGTAAGGTAGATTTTAAAAGTATCCAACCTGAAAGTCCCAAAAGCTAGCATTCTTGTGCAACTAGCCCGTTATATATTAAGCAACTTATCTGCCCAGCCTTGTGGTAGACTCCAGTCACGTACAATCACTACACGGGCAGAGTTATTAAATCATTTCATTCAGGCCAAAGGAAATGATTGGATGCGCTTATTACAGGCCTGCAACAGCCACAGATACTATATGTTTTCATTTCATTATTATCATTATTTTTTTTGTCAGAGCATTTGATTTATTGATTGTTGTCGGGATGTAAGGACAATTTCAATGAATGTAACAAAAATGGATCTAAAATACATTATGACCCAAGATTAAATCCTAAATAAATGCAAGATTCATGGCTCTGCAGATCTGATCCTTCCCCCTTTGAATGTAAAGAAGCACTCACAGGATCCTGACGAGTATAAATTGTGCAATACCCCGTGAGAAAGACCTCATTCTCCCTCCCTGGGTGCCTGCCCCCATAGGTGCGATAAGTAAAGCATCCCCATAAATCTGCGGTCATCAAAGAAGTTCTGCTTCCAGGCATCGTAACCGCAGACTCTGATCTGAGACAGCACGGGGTCAGGAGCACAGGGCGTCCTGACTCACACACAGGCCGTCAATAACAAACCCCTTCCTCACCGTCCAGCTTCTTGCGCTGGGTCCTTCTGACACATCATTTTGTTATTCTTACAGTGAAACATTACAGAGTACAGCCATCGGACAAAGTCGTAAATGACGAACGGCCTCAGATGAGGGAGTCTGAGTAGGCCTTACCTTCAGAAGTTGGCTGGGCTTGTTGTGATGTCATTTCCTGCTGCAATGATGATAACTGATGACATGTGTTTACGGTTAATCACCAGTTTGTCCTTTACTGAGATTTTTTTTGTGAATCTTGGATACACATGGAAACAATTTCTAACATACATATTACGTTTCAAGTATCTTACAGCATAACTGCACTAAATAAGCCCAGAACAGCTACAGGTTTCCTTGCTGGCGTTTGAAGAGTTCACGATACTGTACCTTGGCAACGTAATGACTGTTCTGAGGTATAAGAAAAGCAAGAGGGTTTGATGGTGGCTCCTCCTTTTTTATTTGGAATTCAGCCTAACTTGAATAAGACTAAAATGAGGCCTTTCTCAGCAGAGGAAGATGGGCAGAAAAGAAAATATAATGTATTGTCCAATCTGGTATAATTCAAACTGGCCATGTGTCTGGGGCCTTTTGACCAAAATACAAATAATGAAACATTATGTGCACAGCCAGTGATCAGTGCATCTAACATAACATTATTAGTCTTCTTGCTCATACAAATAACAAAAAGCTGGACATTCCTGATAATTGATTTTAAGACCAGCCTGTCGTCCTCTTCCTGACAATCTTTGGAAAAACTGGCCAAGCTGTGGCTTGCATGAGAGAAGCATGAATGGTGGGACTCTCTGTTGTGCCGCCATGGCTAATGTCAATTAAACAGAGTGGCTTAGTGACTGTGACCTAAAGATGATCGCTGGTGTCAGCTGCCAGCCAAGGTCATGCCACAGTGTTAACAAGATTTGATCCTCTGAGCTCTCCGTTGCTCTTTCCTCGCTTCTCTCTGTTTATCCTTTCTATGTGTCCTGTCTCTCATAACCATATTTCACTGTCAGGTTTTTGTTACGCTTGGTTTTTACTATACACTCTCTCTCCTCTTTGCACCTTGTGTCTCTCTCTGTCTCCCCCCCCTCTCTCTTCTCTGTCTGCAGGATCGTTTTAATCAACGTGATGCCGGGTGACATTCATTGTCTCACCCATTCCATTTTGTTCCATTGCAGATAAACATTGTGCATGTTTTGATTTGTGGCTTGCTGTCTATCCTCTATGGACATAAACATAAAAGTTCATTTATCACCCTGGTCACTTCATGTCCAATGAATGTAGTTAAATACTCATTTAAATATGTTCTCTGCAATGACAACAGTACAGGGACCAACCCCTATGTCAGTGTGTGTGCCAAATAGGTTTGTCTTTGCTTAAATGTTTCTGTTAAGAAGCATAATTTAAAATCAAAGAATAATTTAACACACCAATGATTGATTATATTTATTTGCACAGTACATGTCGATACCTATACAACAAAAATGATTTTGCCTTGGCTTATTGCCTCCTCTCCTGTCAGGACATGGGTTGTAAGAGGGACAGCATAAATTAAGCCCAAAATAAGCCTTTTAACAGCAGACCATCTGACTGGTCATAGTAGGAAAAGCACAAGTGGTATTAATGACATTAATGGTGGCTCTGTTCAAATCCAGAGTCCCAATAAGCAGTGAACCAGCATGAACACTACCAGGACTCTGAAACTGAAGCACTTCCATGGAATCCAGCCATCATTTATTTTATCATTTACACTTGTGTTTTCTGCTCTGACATGTCAAAATGTCTCCGGTGAAAAAGGCATGTTGCAGAGGCATTGATCACAAATCACACACTTGGATAACTTTCCTGTAGAACAAGTGTTGGACCTTGGTGTCTCCTCTGTCATCTACTGTACAATTAAAAGTATGACTTCATATCAATTAAACAAAATACATTGTTTGTGTGTTTCTTCAAGAACAACACAGAGAAGCATTTTCTGATCTGGCACCTCCATGTGCAGGACGACATCGTGTGTCTGTTCCTTCCAAAACTGTGACACTGTTGTAAGATGTGACATCACTATAGTGGAGGTTTGGTTCAGTTTAGGCACAAAAACATCTTGGCTGGGTTTAGAGGAAGAACATGGTTTGGGTTAAAATGATTACTTGGTTAAGATCAGGGGACCTTTGCTGTAAAATGTTGAAGGTGATGGAGAGATTGTGGCAAACTGCAGTCTCTTGAGTTAAACTCTGATCTTCAGTTGACCCAACCATCCACCATGACAAGTCTAACATTTCTAAAAGCAAAAGTCACATGTACAAACAAACAAACAAACAAACAAAAAGTAATCCTGACGTGGACTTTGATACTCTATAATAGTGTCTCATAGCAAAGCAGGAAAAGCAGTAGTAAAAAAAAAAATAGTAATAATTAATAATATCCATGATGGCTGCACTCCATTTAGCTTTACTATTTTCAGAGCCCTGCCACTGTGTATGCACACTGATTGGTAACGTTTACTGCATGTAAATGGAACTTGTTATTTTCCTGCTATGGTGAGTCAAAATATCTGCTGTGAAAAGGCCCAGTGAATTATCTATTCTTCCCCATTAATTAATGGTTGAAGTAATTTCATTGTAATTTTAGGAGAAAATAATGGAGTACATTTAAAAAGTAACTTCCTTTGAAATTGTTAGCCGATCATCTGGTGCTTCAGTCTCAATTATGGCTGAGATGACTCATTTTAACACAGATATTTGATTCTTGAACCTTAACAAGACTCTTTCTCAGTACAGCTCTGTGTGTTTCCATGAATCAAAATAGACAATACGTGCAGCCACCATTAGGAAATCTATTGATTTTCATCAGACATACAAACTGCCATACATCCATCTCTGGTAAGTGATGCTTAGATCATCACTCAGGCTCAGTAAAATGATTACTCAGCTCAATAAAGACATTTTTATAATAGGAAAAAACATTTCCTAATAAAGCAGCGGTCTGACAAACAGGCAGGCATATACGTGTGGAACTACTTAGACGCACACACAGGTGCACACTTTCATTACGAACACAGACACACTTCATTGTTGCAGCAAGTTCACATACTGAATGTGACACATGCTCATACACCCACATACACACAAACACACATCCTTTGCATTAAATACATAAACTACTATGTATATGTATTTGTCTAACTAGGCAGTTAGACAAATACATATATACAATACAACACAAATACATATGATGTCTACAAACCCTGAGTAACACACACACGCACACACACACACACACACACACACACACACACACACACACACACACACACACACTCAATCACATCCAGTATTTTAAAGGCACTTTGCCTCGCAGCTATATACTCAAGCCTATAACCCATACAATACACATACAGAGACATCATATACACACACACACACACACACACACACACACACACACACACACACCATCTTTTGTTGGTCAGAGGGTGGAAAGCAGCATCAGTATTATCTTCACCATCAGCAGCAGCAGCATTAGAGGCATCGTCAGGCTGCGCAGGTCTCACTCAGATGATGTGATTATCTGCTCCACTGGTCACTGTCTCCTGACTGTTTGGCTGGCTGGAACACATTAGCGACTGGGATGTTTCTGCCTGGCAGAGCCACCACCCCGAGCCTCGCTGAGACCTGTGTGTGCGTGCGTGCGTGCGTGCGTGTGTGTGTGTATCTATAAATGGTTGCACTGGCCGGCTGGAACACGTTAACAAGCTGGATATTTCTGCCTAGCAGGGCCACGGCTCCATACGGCTTCATTTCTGCTGTGTGGCGGGAGAATGTATTACAGTTCATGACAGTCAGTGTGTGTGTTTCTTCTAAGAATCTAGACCTTGTGTGAAGTACGGTTATTTCATTTCTGGGCAAAAAGGTGGATTTAGGTCACCACTACATTTGGGAATGGCTTGGTGGATCATGACGTTGTGAAATAAAGAAACCAACTGATGGTCACACGTCAGTACAAACACAAACACATATGCATGCATGCGTGCAATGCCTATGAGAAGGCCCCCTGTGGACAAAGCAACTGCGCCAATATCCTCTCAGTCAGTGAGGCAGTGAGATGAGACACAGATCAGTCAGACGTAATGGGCTGGGACGTGCCGGAGCTCCCTGCTGACCCACCAGAGGCTCGCTCCCAGACACAGCAGCGCTGTACAAACAGCCTTTAACACACCTGCATGCTTCACTGAAGCCACCACAAGTGTGAATATCTCAGCCCAAGCTCACTAAACATGAATACCCTACTGAAAAGATGATGAAGGCTGCAAGAGTCTAAGATTGTTGCTTCATGATGCAACCAATGCTGAGCTATGTGTCTGGAAACTCTTTGTGCTCTTACGGGTCTTACACTTTTTATCTGTAATCTGCAGATATTTCATCACTCAGCAGCCAATTCAAAAAGATCGTGTAATGAGTTTATGTTGTAAGTGGTTTGGAGAGAATGGGATGTGCAGTTTTTCATTCCGAAATGTGTTATATTTGTCATGCATTGATTTTATTTTATTTTATTTTATTTTTTTGGCAGATTACTAAAGTTAACTTAAATGAACTCTGGAGTGTGTAGATCAGCAGTAAAAGCAGTGAAAAGATATATGGTCAACGTGCTATGGAAGTATTGAAGGTACAAACCAAAAGACAATAATGTCGAGTGCATGTAAATTGTATGGACAGCCTCCGTGACAGTGGAGGGCGTCATATATCAGACATCATAAACTGAGCACTTATTAATATGCTAAAGATTGACCTTGCTGTCATGGCCCCTTCACCAAATCATAGTTTGGGCTAAATAATTTGTTTGAGACATTATGTAACCAAAATACAAGGAAATGTGAGAATGAAAAAGTGAAACACAATCCCACTGTCTTAAATGTCCTATCACACAGTGCGCCTTTGGAAGACTCCTATGCCAACACAACAGTTTACCACAAGTTATACTCTGTCTTCTAGCTGCTCGGTTGGGACTATTGTCATTAAGGTGTGATTTTCTGACAACATTCTGTGTGTTGAGAACCAAAAACTAGTCAGCTGCTCATTGCAAGGGCTAAGATATTATGCTGTCATATGTAAGACCATTGCAAACTTGCATGTGCTTTCCCAGGAGGTGTTGCTGCTCTGTCTTAACACTCCTCACTGGAGCTGAGGCAGACAATTTCTGCAAATCTCATTTATTCCTGAAAATTGATTTAGTGTGCATACTGGGAAAGGGGCTTCGGAGGGACAGCAGGAAAAGGATTGAAAAGGGAAGATAAAACAGGGAGAGAAAGAAAGTGGAAGAAGTGTGAAGGATGAAACGGATAGAAACACAGATATTGGTTGCTATATATGTGTGCAAGCCCAGGAGCCACCTTAGCCAACTCACTGTGAATGAGCGCTGTGTTAGCCTCTGCAGCCAATTATACACCAGTCAATGACTTCTGGATGGCCTTCACTTAACTGTTTTCACGCCTCTTACCGTGGCTGCTGCTCAGCCGCTGATGATGCCAATACAGTCGTCACCCTCCTCTCTCCACCCATCAACCACTTCCACTCCATAGACCCCTACACTGTTAAATTTATGGCATGGTCTCTCTCTGAGGCCTGCGCTGCCACAGGTCTGTCAACAGTTTGCCAAGAAACCTGTTGCCTTAGGCGTAAAGTCCACACTTGTGTTTTTCTCTATTTAAGTTCCTTCACACAGCTCCTTGGCTTTGGTAAATCGCCTCCAGCCTTGGGTTTGTATCTACAGCATAACCACATGTAAGAGCATCAGGCAGCATACACAGACCAACACACACTACACAATATATCCCTCTATTCCTGTCCTCCCAATACCTCTCCTTGCAGATACCAAACCACCCTGTACTCGGGGATCCAGGACGTGTCTGACAGCAGATGGTATGAATTATTTGCTGGAGTCTCATCCAAAGCTTCTTGGCATCTTAGTTTTTTGAGGTGAAATATTTATGGGGCCAGCACTTGCCAGGACAGACGGGCACCTCACTGCGCTGCTGTTGTGTATTTGTGAGGAAATGAAGGCCGACCACAAACACAAGGGAGCGGATCTCTCTGCTAGATGAGTTCTGACTGCTCTCTCATGTGCTATCAGCACTGATGTGTCGGCTATGGTTATGTTAGATGTCAGATAGGTTTAGATCAGGTCACGAGGAGAAGCCCTCCATGCACACAAATGGTAAGAGATAGGCCATCTCATTGTGCTGCAGTCTGCCAAGACTCATATCATCTCTGCTGGATGAAACCTCACATCTCACCTCATATCTCTGTAAGCGAGATTCCAAGTAGATTAGAGAATTTTGACTTTGCCTCAAACTGGGCCAAGTACTATGTTTAACACAGTATATAATTGTGGTTTTTTTTTAGACTGATGCAACTATTGGACATTATGTTCTATTGCATTACCATCCACTGTCAACTGTGAATGGGAGGGTATGCCAAAGGTATTCATTAATCCCCTCTATAAATCCGCTTTTAATTGACTGTCAAAATGTTACATCTTCAGTTATAAAATCAACGTATCAATGATTTGTAGTACATCTATGTCTAACATCTATATCATCTAAGTGACTAAGTGGGGAAACATTACAGTAAATAACTTCTCATTTGTTTAGCTGTAAAGACACTTCTGTGAGATAATACTCATTCACAACAAGCTAATATGAAGTATTCAAGTGCATTTATGTTTCATCATTTATTCATTTCAACTTGCAGCCATTTAAACAGCATTTTAGACAAGCATGTATGTGGTGAAGGTGTCATGGAGGCTGGCTGTCTGGGCAGCGTGTATTTAGTTTTGAAATACTTATCCTCCTGTTGACAGATGAGACTGGAGTTTTTCCATGACAACCCCAGACTCAGGCCACCTAACAATAGCTGCCCCAGTCTCATGTCTGCTAACGGGCTACAACAGGACTTAATGAGGACAGGGAGAGACAGGGCTCCATCAGCACCATGACTTTGTCACTTTGAGGAGAAAATCTGCTCTTAAATGGAATCTTTTGTTATGTTTTTCAGTAGTTGAACCTCCAGCTGTTTACAGGCTTCTGTCCGAATTACATGCTGTATTATATTTACAGAATTTTAATATAAATTCTATTAGTATTTATAACATAAAAAATGTGTGCTCAGTGGTGTCAGAACTTCCTGATAGCTGCTCTCATGTATCCTAACTGCCAAAATATACAGTGTCAATGGTAGTACAAATTCTGCATTATACTGAGGTGTGTAACTGTGTGGGACGAGAGCCTGAACTGAAAAATGAAAGAAAAATATATCCTGTACCTGCAGTTTCTCCATAATTGAATCCAGTACAGACTTGGTCTGTTTTCACTGACTTTAGTTTTTGACACCTCCAGAACATTTTGCAACACTACGAATATCACGTGGAGAGAAAACATCCATTGTTCGTACGTATTTTTTGCTTATTGTCGTGAGTGGATTCTGTTTGGGTGGCATTTGGAAGTCCTACATCGGTGGGCTGTCTGTCACCCAATCTGGTGTCATAGCCCACACTCAGAGAAAGAGCCAGACCAGCCTCCTTAGATTAGTATCAATCCCTGAAGGCTATTAAAAAGCCATTTGTCTCAATACAAATGGCAGCCAGTCATACGCAGCCCAAGTGTTGCTAGTTTTAGTTTAACCCTGTAGATTCTCCTCTGTCTGTCGTAATGCTGCTTGTGTTACAGCAGAGTGGGTGTTCTGAACTCCTCATCCTAAAGGTGCTACCAGCCGCTTTTACTGAGAGTCCAGGTGTTAATTTATACAGTGACAAAAGAGACTCTTTCCACTGCATCGATTAAAAAAAGAAAAAGCACAAAAACTATTGACTGTGTTGAAACTGGTGATTAATATTACAGCAAAATGTTAAATTGATGTCATAGCAAATAATTATCCAAATGCATTGGACAGCTTTTTCATTAAACAAAGATCATATTAATGCTTCCAGCCCCATATCAACTGGTTAAAGACAAGATGAAGACATGAGCCACTGTGTCTGTTTTTTTGTTTTTTGTTTTTTTTTAAGTTTTTAAACCAAATTATAGGACCTTAGAATAAAGATAAAATGGCAATTAGCAGCTTGGTGCCCCTGGATGTCAGACCTTTCCACCAGAAAAATAATGCAACATAACAGTTGTGGCAAAAAAAAAAAAAAAAAAAAAAGGCTTGAAATACATTTTGGAATTAATATCAGTGTGATCAAATGATCTGTTTTTTACGAGTGATGAGCCCATGGATTTTAAGGGAGAACTGCACAGAGAGGACACAAGTAATAACCTGGTGTGGAACTATGTTAGGGTTTATATCTCAATTCAGCTGTCTCTTCCCTCGTCCTTCCTTTAATTCACTCACCTACACTGAGCAGACAACCTCTGTTTCCTGCCCTGGATGTCAGTGAAGGCCCCTCTTCATTCAAGTATTACGTTTAGAGACAGAATTGTGCTGCAGTGAGGACGATGTGGCATTTGACCCAAGTGAATAAGGCAAGAAAAGGCGCTTCATTGCTAACATGACATATTAGTTGCCATTGGGCTGCATGGCCTTTGTTGTGACTGAGACCAGAGAGACAGAGAGCCAGATGGAGACAGTAGTGGCGCGAATGACAGATGACAACATTGAGAGGGAAAAGAAAAAGAGATAAGGATAGAGACAAAGGGAGGGTGAGAACGAGAGTTGTAGAGAGCAGGCAGGTTGGAGTGTGCTGGCCGGGCCCCAGTGGAGCCATCGATCCAGGCTGGCCTTACATCAGAGACAGGAAACCTGAGCTGCATGCTTCATCACCTTCCCCATGGAGTCCTCCCTCTCCTCTCCTCTCCTCTCCTCTCCTCTGCTCTTGTCTCCTCTCCTGTCCTCTGCTCTGCTCCTCTCCTCTCTCCTCGTCTCCTCTCCTCTTTTCCTCCTCCTCTCCTCTCTTCTCTTGTCTCATCTCCTCTCCTCTCACCACCTCTCTCCTCTCTCCTCTCTCCTCTCTCCTCCTCTCTCCTCCTCTCTCCTCCTCTCTCCTCTCCTGTGATCCAGGGCCTGTCAGCCTCCTCTACAAGCTGCTGTCAATTCATCATTCTATGGCTGAGGCTCGCTGCGCCCGGCGCTAAGTGCACACAGCCGTCCATTCACAACCACTCATTCATTATACTCTGTGTGCATGTGTGTGTGCATTTGTGGCTTTCAGTGTGTGAACATGTGTGCACATCAGTGTGTATATTATGCACAATCTGTCTCGCCTGTCTGCTAAAGCTATTGTTTTGAATGGGTGTGTGTGTGGGGGGGGTATTATGAAGGCCAGTGCCATGCGAGTTGGGGGTAACAAGGTTAGGTTATCGAATTTGTTTAGGCGTCACTGTCTCCTGTGGGAGTCACCTCAACCCCCACACTCCACTACCTCAATCCTCATCTCTCAGCCCGCTCAGTCTAAAATATCTCAGCAGGCCAGTGTTAAGGGCTCTGTTGTGTAGCAGTCTGGGTGTTTGCTTATATATGTTTCATGACACTGTAAGACTCCATTTACTATACAGTTTAAGAGATGTTATCATTTACGCTCTGTAATTAGCCACAGCAAACAGTTAAGGACTAAAGCCATTACAGAGTGTCTTAAGTTTCACTGCTGAGTCTGGCAATAATGACTGTTTTGAAAGTAATTATACAATCAGGTTAAAAAAACTTAAATTCAAAACATGGTGCTGTTAAAGTGCTTGGTAGTTCTTCCTGTTTTCCACTGGCAGTGCTTCTTTATTTCAAAAGCCGAAGTGGAGTTCAGGAATAATCTGCGACAGTCGAAGTTCAATTATATTATAAATCAGAAAGCTTCAGAAGAATTGAAGGACCTGGAAAATAGTCCAGCTACCTAAAAGAAGACAGCAGATTTGCAGCCAGTGGAATGATTTAAAAGAAATTCATTTAAAATAACTTTTCCATTGTTGTGCTTCGGCACTCAGAGCATTTGGTAAAAATTAGGGAAAGACATGGGGGATAGGGATGAGAAGGGACATCTGCACTGAGTGACAGTCAGATACCCCAACCTTTTCCTAATTTTAGCCAAAGTGCTTTTGTTGCCTAAATGTTACCCCAAGCACAACTCACTGCACAAATCCGGTCAAAGTCCTGCAATCTGTACACTCACCATCAACCATGACAAGCTGTGCTCGATACAAAATCATTGCACTTTCTTTGTTTGAAAACCTCGTCTGTGAACATTATCCTGACAGCAATGAGGTTTCAACTTAACTGAGAAATAAATTTGCTTTATAGAACCCTAATCTCAAGGAAACCGGGCTGAACAATAAGTGAAATAATGTTTCATCACTTTCATTATTTCAGTAATATTCACCAGATAAGCTCGTCAGACATTTTCATCCCCAGAAGACGAATCCTACTGATGCTGGTGATCCCCTGACTCTCTTCTAGCACCACCATGAGGTTGACATTTGTGTCTCAGGGTGAAATATTTTGATCTCAACTACTGGGTGGATTGTTATGAAATTTACTGCAGCTGAGCGTTCCCTGTAGTTCTAATTTGCAAACGTTAGCACACAAACAACTAAAATGCCATACCTGTTAAGTATCAACATGCTTGCGTTATCACTGTGAAGAGTAGCCTCTCACAGCTGCTGGCATGGCTGTAGACTCTCGTTTCAAACTCACCACTGATATGACTTTTTGTATTAGTCTACGATGGAGCTAAAGATAATTTCTGCATCTTATTGTCCAGGGATACCCCTATCCAGATTTGTTGCTGGGTCCTATACCATCTTTCAGACCACACATTCTGCACAACACACACTGTGTGATACTCTCAGCTTTCACTAGGAGACATGAGCCTAATGAACAACCCAAACAGGACAAACACACTTTTTTCTTCTTTCTCATATCGTATTGATTTATTCTGTTGATGTCATACTCCCTCCCACTCTCTCACATACAAATGTACACTTATGACGTGTCCCTCCTCACACATCACCCCATCAAGTCAACGAATCTTAAAGTTTAACAGTATTAGCTGAGACAAATCCTCTTGAATTCCCTGCCTTCTTCTTCATATCCTCCTCCTGTACATCCGGTTCGTCTGCTGTGCAGATCAATGCTGATGGAATTCCCTGGATGAGACCAGTGGAAGAAAAATATATATGTACATACATTTTCCTATGAATAATACATTGACGAAGAACTGCAGAATGACATCACTTTGTGTGCTTATCAGGACACATGAAAAGCCTCCATGCTTTCGTGTCATAATATTGCATCTTGAGGTTACGAGCTCTTGATTTTTTTTATCACTCATGCTCTGTATCCAATCATCTCCAGGTGTTGTCTCCTAAAATCTGCATTTGTGCTCAGCTTTCCCTGTGTGCAGCCTAAATAAGAAAGCACAAGCTTGGAGTTTTTTTTTTTTTTTAATTGTTTATTAAAATGATTATCTACTCACTGGTGCAAAGAAACTGGGAGGTGGAGAGGTAGATGTATGAGGGCTCATGAGAGCAGAGCCTTTATGAAATATTTCCCAAGAAGCCTGTTCATGGCATCATGGCTAACTGGACCATTCTGAAAGGACATTAGCCTGTCCTTTTTACATGCATGACTGGTCGGTGCACTTGGTCCTGTCAATTAATTTTTCAACATCACAGGTAAGTTCAGGAGCCTGTTAAAAAAACTGCAGACGCTAACAGAAGCTGAAAGCCCAGGCTTTAGTGTCTGGGCAAACAGATTTCTGGGATATGAATAATGTAAAAACCAGAAGAGAGGAGATACGTAAATAGCTGAGAGAAGAAGAGGATACATCTCCTACTGGCGGCAGCTAGTAGAAAAATATGTGCCGTCCTTGTAGATGGGCCTTGACACAGAGGTTCTCGTCTCAATGTTATGAGTTTGAAAATGCCTCATGATATTTGCTGTGTGTCTGTCATGTTCTCCGCTGTTTACTTTCACTTCAATCACAAAAGGCATAAGACAATTTTAATGGATAAGGCCCTGGATAATGTATATTTCTGCTGTCATCAACAAATTCCATAAAATCAGCCCCACATGCATTCAAAGATGTAAATCTTTAAAAACAAGCTACATAATTTCCCAGAACAGCTGGGCTCAGAAGTTTTCAGCAAACCTTCCTGGAAGAGTTTGAAGTGCATTTGTTGGGGACAGTTTTCAGACGTGGATTCGGTGCCCACGTGAGTATTTATGGCATTGAGAACATAAAGGATAAACTCATTATGGATGGGTGTGTCACCCAGTGCAACAGTGCGCCTCATTTATGTGTTCTGAATAGCTTTTGGACAACAATGGAACAGAGAATAAAAAGATAAATCAGGCTTTTAAAGTATTTGGTAGTGGAATCAATTCATTGTTGGTTTTGGTCTTTTTATGGACCTTGTTAAAAATGTGAAATATATAGGATATCATCAGACTTATCATATATGGAAAACACAAGATAGTTGTCTCCAGCGCGTGTAAAAGGCAGCAGTGCCATCTCTATTCAACTAAGAATCTTCTTGGCAGGTCTTGCTTGGCCCCCCATGTAGCCACAGAGTGAGTAAATGGTCATCATGATCAATATCTATTTCCTGTGGTGTCAGGTTTCAGAATAATGTCCATATTGAACCAATGTTTCAGCAGACTCCCACCACAGTTTTACTCTCCCAGCTGTGCACCGTTTCCGTTGCTGAAGGAGAGAAAATCCCTACAAATCAGATTAAACAAATGATTTTCAGAGAAGCCATTGATCATCCATCTTGCTCCACTGGCCTAACTGGGAGATCCTAACAGTGTAGACTGGGCATCTGAGAAGGGAATGTGCCTTTAATCTGGTTTGCAATTCCTGTTTATCCTGCACAGATCAGCAGGGTTAACTTAATAGGTGGAAAATCTTGATCTCACTGCAACTCTGAGCTTGAGAAAATCCACCCTAAAACAAAATTCACGTGAAATGCTGAAGCTAAAAGCTTTTGATTTGTGAACACAACTCTCTAGAAAGCAGAAACAGTGACCTGTGATCTCAGTAAAACCAGCTTACCTCCCTGACATTTCAGAGGACACTAATTTTAGGAAATTTACTGTGGGTCAGGTCACTGTTTTGTGTTGCTGAGCACTGTAAATCAAGAAAGGGCTCATGATCGGCCTGGTTTGGGCTATCATATTTCCAACTGTGGGAAAGAGTTCGAGATTGACACCTCAAGATCAAAGAAATGGAAAACATATATTTTGTTCAAAGGTGGATTTTCTCTTTGAAGGACGGTTAAGAATTAGATTTTAAGGCTTTCCTGAGAGGCAGCACTAGTTAGTGTGATGGTGAGTGGACAGCCCTCTTACTACCTCTCCCCACGAGTTTGTAACACTAAAAACCAGCTCATGTAAAATACATTTCTACATCAGTAAACTGTTATTACCCTTGGAGGAAAGGCCAGAACCCATGCAAAGCACAAGTAAGCCAATCAATGTACAGTCTGTACTAAAAGCACATATCGGGGAAGGGGGTACCTACTTAAAAGCCTGCACTTTAATGCCTTAATCAATTTATGGGTGTACTGGTCATTCTGTTTAAGCCAATAAACTGGTGGATTACCTTGAAATACTGCTTAGCCCATTGACCAGCTATGTTTACGATGCCTATGTGTGTGTGTGTGAGTGTGTGTGTGTGTGTGTGTGTGTGTGTGTGTGCGTGTGTGTGAGTGTGTGTGCCCGCGTGTGTGTGTTTTTCTGTTTAGATTTAGGCTGCACATGGTGACTGGTGCCCATATTAGACGGTAGAAGCTGCCCTGAAACACTGCTGGACTGGATACACTGATCATGAAAAGTGAAAGGGAGATTTGCACCTTAGCGTAATAAGTGAAGACCTTGCAGATAAAGAAGGCAATGCGAAATATGTGAGCATGAGGAACTTTAATCTTTCACAAAATTGCAACTATGAGAAAAAAAAAACAGCTTTCTTACTGCTTAGTTGCAAATCACAATTGGTAGTTTCACCGCAACACATGAAACTGAATTGAAAAACAAGAGTAAGATTATGAGTAAGAGGTGTTTTGGTTTTACTTGATGAAAAGTCTGAGCATTTTAATATCTTTTAGTCTAGATTTTGTAATTTTTTTAGTCATCAGATTATATTGGACATTTCAGTGAATCCAGTTTAAGGAATGCATCCAGATTCTGTTTGATTCAAAATCAAATCAAATTCTTTTTTATGGTAATGTGAAGGACACATAAACAGCAGCTGCCAAATACATGTCAAAATGCATCAGTTAGTAGGTTAGCTGCTCAGGTGTTTGGTACATACTAAACCGCTGTTTATGATTACAAGGCGTAGCTAATTAGCTCGCTGGATTTAGACTGAAGCTTACTAGTTTCATGCAGTTTCATACATCCCCACCA
Source organism: Chaetodon auriga (assembly GCF_051107435.1). NCBI lineage: Eukaryota > Metazoa > Chordata > Actinopteri > Chaetodontiformes > Chaetodontidae > Chaetodon > Chaetodon auriga. Next base: position 13,054,827 of record NC_135074.1, on the reverse strand, counting down.
ACCGATTCATGCACCACACAAATACACTCCAGCATATAACCAACATCTGCATTTACTGACTCTCTCTCTCTCTCCCACTCACACATACACACACACACTAACACACATAGTCCGACTGTGTTGTGTATAAGAAAAAGGACTACTGCATTGAAAAAAAATATCATTTACAGTACTTTGTCTCCTCTTTTTCATCAGGGAAAATTACCAGAGATTTCAGTAAAGTTTTTATATATTAAACAACATTTCAGTCTCCTCTTCTTCATCAACAATATTGAATGTTGATATAGTCACAGTTCATGTTTAATAACATGTTTCGTCATAGTTATCGTTAAGGAAACTAACATTAGTTCAGTTATTGTGAATCAAATCTGATCAAACAATACTATTAATGGAGATTTGACTGATTGATGCCCTGCAAACCTATCATCTCATTAGCTTTCTTACTATGACCTCTGGGGTCATAAATAAACAGAGAGAAAGTGAAACATGAGGAATTTCTGTATTTTTGTCTTTTATCTGTTTCTGCTCGCTTGTTTGAAGTGGAGCATTTAAATCAAAATGTATTGACACGTGCGGTTGTGTGTTTTTTTTTTATGTTGTCTAAAATACAACAGTGAGATCCAGGTTGTAATAAACTGGAAGCGCCCTCAGACTGACACAACTGCTGCTCATACTCAGATGTCAGGACTAAGGGTAATAATTTCACTGTGTAAGATACGAGTGACCTGAGACGTTCTGCATCAGCGCTGGCTGTACATTTGAAGGCAAATACACACAGTCCCTCATGGCACACACTCACTCGTCCCATTTCACTCACAGATCCTGTGCCTAATGTCTAATCCTCATTCGGTTTCATTTTCAGTCCCTCACACTTTTCCCTCTGCCTTCCTGTCCTCCTGTCCTCCCACTCCTCTCTCTTTCTGCTCGGGCAGACAGGAAGTGTCAGGTCAGGCCAGGTTATTTCAGGCCTAATTGGGAGACTGATGTTCCTCCAGAAACCTGGCACCTTGACATGCCTTTCATCCTCCCTCATGCACTTCCTCCCAAACGGCAAGAGCCAGACATGTTGACGGCTCGCTGAAACACAGACAACTGTCCTTTTTGAGGACTTTTCTCAGTCAATCAAAGGCAGGCATGACACTGGAGGGATGAACAGTTGCATCAGGGGAAAGCCACAAACAGTCAGACGGTCTCTCAAGAAATGACTGCTTGTGCTAACCACCCTTATCTCCCACGATTCCATTGCACCAGACTTACTTATTACTGAGGCTATAGAAATGCTGAAAAGAAGAGAGTATCCTTGAATGGGCTGGAAGAATAGGGGCATCGGTCCCGGCTAATGGGGCTATTTGTGGGGAATGTCTGGAGGGGAACAGTGGGGGCAGTGGCTCTGCCGTGTCCCCTATCACCAGGCCACATTGGAGTGGGCCGTAACCTGAACCTCACATCCACCACTTCTACAACATAAGCAACAAGCAGCTGGGGCAGACGAGGGCCAGTGGAGCATGTCCTGACCAGTGTTACCTGTTTAAATAAGATGAGACTGCGACGGGTCTGGTCCTCTTTTAAAGGGTTTAGCTCACCCAATTTACAAAAAACATATTTTCTCACTTAAGGGGTCAGTATGTTTCAGCCAGTTCTTGTTGGTCCATCTGAACACACACACATACACACCTTTCTCATGTCACGTACAGGAGTTTTACTGTCCCATGCCAGTGTAATGGCAGTAGTTATTAGATATTAGCGTACTAACTGGCTAACCTATGTGTGAACATGGTAAGCAGCATACCTCAGCATCAGCAAGTTAACATTGCCAGACAGCTGTCATGCTGATGTTAGACATTAGCAGCCTGGGGTCTGCTGGGGTCTTCAGTGATTTCAGTAGCTCTGCAGCAGCACAGCTCTTGGCTTTGCTTGCCTAAAGCCAAAAAAGCTGCACTTTTTTTGAGCACAGCTACAGTGAACAAAAGTCCATCTGACGGGCTCCCACCTAGAACACCAGCAGCAGTGGCCACAGCTAGATGCCCATCCGTGACTAGATGGGCAGCTGAAATTACCAATTAGTTTACCAATTGGCTGCAGCGGATTCGATTGGTTTGTAATTAATTCTAGTTACTGGCCCGTAGAGCAGGACGGATGGCGCCATGCCTTTGTCCTACTGACACACTATCCCACAGAGCTGGGCCTCGGGGGGAGGCAGCGGACATCAATACAGAGCCCTGCAGCAACTGAGCCCTCCACCTCCTCCTCAGCACACACACACACACACACACACACACACACACACACACACACACACACACACACACGCACACACACACAGAACACACAGAGACAGCCCGCTCATGCTCACACACACTAAGACACACAATACCTTACACACACTCACACTCTGATACACAAACACACACAGACGGACCCCCTCGCAGCGCTCGGCTGATTCCGGAGAAGGCGAAACCTCAACCGCCTGAGAAGGTGCTGACGACAAACAAAGACAACAGAAATCTTGTGTTTCGAGACCCTCTGTGTGTGTGTGTGTGTGTGTGTGTGTGTGTGTGTGTGTGTGTGTGTGTGTGTATGTGTGCGTGTGTGTAAGGGGGGGATGTTTGAAAGGAGAGAGAGAGAGAAAAAGACAGAGATTCTTCTGCATGTGCAACAACTGGAATCCAGACAGCGTGGTCTAACAGCTGGAGAACAGAGGGAAGTTTATGCTTTTAATTTTCCTGCTTTTAATTGTTCACTTATTGTTACCTCTGATATGCTGTATACCATAAGTACATTTGTTTGCATGTGCAAGCAGGTGTGTGTGACTCCGTGTGTGTATAAGTGAGTGTGAGAGAACGGTGTAGCAGCAGTGGCCCAGAGCGGAGGTCACATGGCTCATTGATACCTCCCACACTGAAGGTCAAGGCTTCTACACCCAGGAGCAGAGGAGGGGAGGTTGAAACAGATCGATGCTCTAGATAAAAATACACTGCACCTCAGCTAGTCTCCTTTATAAACACAGAGACACACACATTCACAAACATATTCACACACCCTCAACAAATGACTTAAATGCCACTACAAATGATCCCGGCCTGCTTTTAATGAAAGTGATATCAAAGCGAGAGCGGTGCCTGCTGGCTTTTAGGATAACGATACAGTAATGGAAGACTATTAAAAGATCATAACAGCTTAAACGATGAGGTCTCTATTGTTGCTCCAGCCTAAACCTGCTGCAATCAAACCACCGTTTACACTCAATTGAAAGAGGGACAGGTTGGGGGGTAAAGTTACTTCTTCTTCTCATAATGGCACTACATTTACAGAGAACGCTAGTCAAAAAAAAAAAAGCTCTCTGTGGTACAAAGAAAGAAATTGCAGTGGAGGAGTGGGCAACTGTAGGCTGGAGACAGAAAACCAGACAGGAGTGCAGCTTATGAGAGACGACCATGTGTGATTTATGTGTGCAGTGAGAGGAGTGGTAATTGGGAGTAAAGCTCTGCAATGCTTTTAGTTAATGACAAGTCGACTAGTGAAAGATGTCCGCGCCACCACCGTTCCTTATTATGGATGCTGGTTAACAGTGGGAAGAGGGCCATGCTGGTGAGCACTCATCAGGTAATGAATGAAGAGCTACGCCGAGAAAGGATGGGGGCCGTGGCAGCTACAGAGCCTGTGTATGTGATTTGATGTTCAGGCAGCCTTCTTTAAAGCAGGAAAGAATAGTTTGATAATATTTCCAACTGATCTGCTCTGCTGCTGTCCTCTGCAAACACAATTCAAATTTCAATAATTATGCTCCTCAGAACGCAACTAAAACACAGCCTGAGTGACTCAGAGCCCTCAAGTCACCCGGCTAAAGAAACGGCCGCTTCATCCGAGAAAATGAATGAGTAACACATCTGATCTCACCGCACTCCTCATCGTCAGCCATCAGCAGCAGAGATAGATGAGTGAAATCACCACAGGAGAGTTAAAATCAATATTGTTACTATTTTTCACTATGAGACAACTTCTGGCATGAAGCTGTTTGTTATTAGGATTAAAAATGAACTATGCCCTTCATAAGACAGCCTACCCTATCAGAGCACAGGAGCAGGCCAGAGTTCTCCCGCTCCGAGTCAGCGTATCAATGAGTTTCGTTCCATTTATACGCTGATGTGTTTGGCAAGAAATTATGCAAATAGTGGTGATTTGCAAGGCCGTGAGGAGTGCCTTGTGTCTGATAATGTATGAAGTGACATAAACAAAGACAAGGTGGACGGTGCTTGATATAAACTAATGAGGTATTTACGCTCCGGGTTAGCGGGGTGTTATTCAAACAAATTCATCATTCATAATGTGACTGTCAGTGGAAGATATACAACATGCACAGAGGACTCTCCTGACATAAGGCTAACGGCTCATAATCAGTTAATTTGCGTGATCAAGTAAATAAACACTATTTCAGCTCATGCTCTGTAAACTGTATTGCTGCAGCTTTTATTGACAGACATGCCGACTATACCAGCAGATCAGCGTAGAACTGTGACCACTTGCTCATGGATTCTCTGTGGATATTAACACTTGTCCAGTTGAGTGTGTGTATGGAAAGTGCTTGTTCAGTCCAGTCATAGATTCATGTAAATTTGTTAACTTTGTCATTGGGTATGGTTTTATGTAAATCATGTTAATATTAAGTTCATGCTGCCTTTCGGTTCAGCATCTGTCTTCCAGTCAAGCCCTCGCTCACCTACCACAGAGGACACTCTGATGCCACAAAGTTTACTGCATGTTGAAAAAAATCCAGCAAAAGTGTAATAACTCTAACAAAACCACAATCAATAGTTCTACTGTGTCATGACAAGAATCAGGCACAGTCGAGGTTAAATACATCACATCAAACAATCAACCTTATGTTGAATGAGATGTCCCCATTCCACCACAACTGTATCAAAACTGCTCAAGCTTGCAAAACATACTGAGAGGGGGCAGAGAAAGCAGAGGTTTAGGGTGCTCGGAGCATGCCTGTGGCAAACCTCCGTCAGATATTGTTTGTGTTTAGCGCTGGGCCACATGAAGAATTGATGAAGCTCTCTGGAATGGTGCTATCATCAGGACAGGGAAGAATCAGAGCATGGCAAAAACTACATCTCTGCCTCCCCCGTGCAAAGCTCCCGCCATTTATGAGAGCCATCCATTAGCTACAGCCACGGGGCCCAACTCCTGCACGCATCTGTGGTCACTGTGGTGAGAGGATGAGTGTGTGTGTGTGTGTGTGTGTGTGTGTGTGTGTGTGTGTGAGTGCGCATGCATGGGTGGGTGCCTCTGTGAATGCATGTGTGCGCACATGACAGGAGGGAAGGACCAGAGAACGGACAAAGCAAATAAGGAAATAAGTTGTAGATGATCGAGAACAACACCAAGTATCATACGTTATATTTCATGTCTGTGAAGATCAGTCAGTCAAGGTGATTGTTGAAAACACTCACATATACTCTGATGCAGTAGGGCCATTAGTACCGGTGGCCCGTTTGAAGCCTAAGGCGCTTCCCAAATGCTCAACAGTAAAAGCCTGTGTGTGTGTGTGTGTGTGTTTGTGTGTGTGTGAAAGAGAGAGAGAGAGAGAGAGAGAGAGAGAGAGAGAGTCTAAATTGTGACAAAGAGAACAATAGCAAAAGAATAAGAGGAAAAAATATGGCAGAAGGTGGAGAAGTAATTAACCCGTGTCGGGGTGTGCGGCAACTGCAGCCTCATTGCTGGACACTGACCGCTCTGAATTTTCATGTGTTTTGGACACCAAGGAAATTTCATGTAAATGAAATGATGATTGTCACAAAGACTTCTTGTTGCCAGCAAATGGCACAATGACTACGAATCATTTTGTCACCATTTGAGGAGGATCTGGTCAACACAATAGGAGAAGAACGTCATAGTCTAACCCTTTCATTTCCTGTTATGAGTCAGTTATACGACTAGAATTGAACAGTGGCATGTAGAAGTCTTCTGGCCGGGATACTACACAAAAAATGACTAACTTCCTGCTGGTTTTTCCAAGTCTGGACATGATACATGTGACTAATAAATGTAGTACATCCAGGTGGAATGTACCGCCGGCCCCTGGAACACCTTCAGCCCCTCAAAAGCGCAGTTCCCTCTGGCACTGAATAATAATTCCTTCCATTACAATATTGACCTAAATATAGTAATAATAATGCGCAAAGATACAAAAGCATAAAGACGACACAGAAAGGACACAAAAGTAGTAGAAGGCAAAGCCTGCATACTCACTCACACTCACACATTCACACACACACACACACACACACACACACACACACACACACACACACAGCTGATCTTCTTACACAGCCTTGGCTGTCTGTAGGCTAACCACAATCCTGCTCCCTGCAGTGCTGACCGCAAAGCAGTCAACAGAGGCACACTGGGCCTTATCCTGCATGACACGCTGGTCGATAATCATGCACACCACCGCATAGCACAACACCACTGTAACTGCTATACCTGGGCCAGCCTGCCTGCCTGCCTGCCTGCCGTCATAAACAAACACGCCTGGATGGAGCCACACTCACACAACAATAATTCATAGTGGGCAAATGAAGAATATTTAAGAACCTTATTGAATATTTGATTTCTCCTTACGTACAATATATGTGAGATTAAAGCAATCTGAAGACAAACACATGGTGAGTTTGTGAGGATATAAAAGAAAGGCATCAAAGAATCGGTTCGATAGTCCTCCATATACTGCATGACTTATGTGTGAATTTGTAGTGTATTTGAAGCATTTAGCACAGCACAAAATCAACATTATGGATTTTGATATGACAATAATACATTCGTGCCATCCTCTTCATTTAGTCTTGTGGTTGCAAGAACTGTTTGTTGAATTGTTGCAGATGTTGAGGCTCAATGTAACGGATGTTGGTGGTGGAGGCAAAGATGTTTTAGTTGTGAACACCCAAAAATACATAGCTGATTGTCACTTGGCAGGGACCCTGGAAATCTTTATAGTGGTTTATTGGTAGGAAATGGTTACTCTGACTACCAGTTGTCACACTGATACACCGAGATGCACACTCGAACAAAACAAGTTCTTTTGAAATGTTATGTTGAATAAGTTAAGATATACAGAGTGATACATGATAAAAATAATCATTCTTTAGTTGACTGTCAGTCTGAGAGACAACAGACGATCTATCTAATGCTCTATTTAACTACAAAACATATATTAGTACATATACCACCCATATCAGTGTAGTCATACACACAGCATTCATTATTCATTAGCTGTCATATATTTTGCAGGCTTAACAAACCGGATAGAGGAAGGCCTGTGATGGAGGTCAAGAAAAGAACCGCTAAACAACTCTGAGGCAACTGCAGCCATCTTTCCTTCCTGTAATACTGTAAAATGTAACCTGTGCTGTCCTCACTTTTACCATGGCAATAAAATGTCTGATGGATCACCAACAACCAACCTTGCAGTGCACAATGTAGCACAACAACAAAGACAAACTGTCACATAAAGCTGCTGATGTAGCCCTTATAGAAGTCCTACGTCTGCATGCACCACCGAACTACTGTTGCCCCATCAACCCATTCCCAATATGAAGTTTGTGTACTGAAAATCAATTTAGTACTTTTTTTTTATGAAAGAACATTCACTATTCACCACGTAATGTGTGTGAGATGTGGAACATAGACATCTTTCCCAAGGTTTTTGGGAGACAGCAGTGAAGAAAGGAATTCAAGAATTACTATCCCAAACCAGCGAACAACATCTGGGCGGATGAAGTAAATGAGAAACATTCTCTCTTTATTTATTAAATATTGTTGCAGTACTCTTAAATAAGACAAGTATTGCATCAGTGAAGCCCATCATTGTAATGGGAAGCTTCCAGATGTGAATGAAACAGTGGTGCAGAGGTTTGCTGGCATCTGGTTTACATGATCTTTCAGATAAAGATTATAAACAGCTGCAATCATTAGAATGTAATCATCTGAGTGCATGCACTGTGTGGTTTGTTATTTGTTTCACAGCTTTTTGACAGCACTGTCTGTGAGCAGCGTTCACTCTGTGTTATCAGGCCTCCTCATATGTGGTGGACGAGCAGCAGAGCGGCCAGTGATAATTCTATCAGACGGCCTCACCGTTTGCAGTGAGACTGAACAGAAAACAAAAGGAATGTGGACAGAGACGTGCAAGCCATGAAACTCACAGGACAGATTTAGAAACTCGACAGCCCCACCTGCTGTTGAATGTGTGCCTCTTGGTTCCAGATCATCAGTGACGAGAGTCATTTTCACAGCGTGCATGATTTACAAGTGTGCAGCTGAGGGTGGCTTTAAAAAGACAAAATTCTGACAGAAGGACAATACAAACTGTTCAAAGCAGGGAAAAAACAACAGGTTTAGTTAAGAGTGCACTGAAACTCAAATGCCACCCCACTGATTTTACACATGAAGCTCAGCTCAACCATGTCCATGAAAACATATAATATAAAATAATATAATATAATACAATTCTGTTTTTTGTGGAGGGAACTTTCCAAAAAAATGACTCAACTGATGTGACTTGATGTCAGTGAGTTATCTCGCCCCGGGCTTGAGACTCTCATTACAAACTGGAGGTGTGGGATTTGAAAGAGGTGGCCAGAGGATATAATGAAAGACACTATCACATTGCATCATGGGAAATGTAGGATCCAGTGTTTCTGGATTTATATCAGGCAGTAGACATGAGGATACATGGAGCCTCTGCTGCTTTGATTTTGACTACTTTTTTTTTTTTTCTTTTTTCTATCTATTGGTTATTATTCCACCAACTTAATGGAAGTTCAGTACTGAATTGCTGGAGAGACCCTTGTCCTCAAGCACATTGTTCAAAGTCCTGCAGCCTCTTGGTGCATGTTGGTGAAACCAGTAGAAATCTCCCCACAGGTCCCAGCCATTGCTTTAAGATACAGCTTTCAGGCCAATCCAGTTTCAGTGAGATAAGTCAAACCAGTCAAACGTTTAATGTAGTTCTGAACAGTGAAAGCAGCGTAATAAAGTGAAGAACGTTTTTTCAGACACATAAAGAATAAATATTGATTCATTTTTACATTTTTGTGAGTCTGAACCATTTCATTTCAGCTTACCACAGGTGATTTATGGAGTGGTTTTACTCTTTATTATTATATTTATTACATTGATGTGGACATCAATGTGATAATGTAGTTAATTAGAAAAATCCAAAATCATCTTGTAGGGCAAGTTAAATCTTGCACATGTATGACTACAGATAGTGTCTGACACCTAAAGGTGGAACGTTAACAAATCAGAGAAAACAAACCTGATACCTTTTATCAGCATGTCAAATCACAGGTCACTTTCCACTTTACAGCCCTTTAAACCCAACAAACAAACTCACACAAAGAGGAATATGTGCAAGCACACACACACACACACATATACACACACATGCACACACACACACACACACACACACACACACACACACAATCCATTATCTTCCACTGAGCAAACATAAACCAAACCTGCACACACCTACACACAAGTCCACACACATGCTTTAAAAAAAAATCCATTTGAACTCTTTGAACAGACACAACAAAGCTAAGAAGGTAGCTGGTCCAGACTGAGTGGCCGTGTGTGTTGGTCTGCATCTGGCCAGACTTTGACTCCCCTTGTGGCCTGGATCAGAGGAGTGAAGCCAAGCAGAATCTCTGTCCTCTGTCAGATGGATGAAACCACTTAGCAAATTAGCAGCCTTCCCTTTCTGGCTTGGGAACACACACATGGACACACACAATGCAAACGCACTGTAAAAACACACATAGAGGCACACACACAAACAAGTGGCACTGTGTGGTAAAAGGCCATGTCACAAGAGACCAGCAGGACTAGAAACATGCAGAGGCCAGAGAGAGAAGGAGTGAGAGGAAAAGGGGGAGTGAGAGAGAAGAGGAGAGGAGAGGAGATGGTCACGAGGTGTGAGGAAAGAGAGGAAGAAGGAAGAGGAGGACACGGGGGCAGGTGAGGGGGACAGGGTGCGTCCCTGTGGAGAGAGTGGCCGCTGGGCAAATTAGCGTAACACCAAAATCCAGTCTGCTGAAAAGATGGTGCGGGGGAAGGAGAGAGGAGCAGGACGAAGGGGGAATTGCCTGTAGCACGCATCCCTTTTACAGGGGTCAGTACCAGTACACATCAACTCAAATGTACGGACACACTCTTACATGCATGCACGTACCCCCTGCAAAATCCTTTCCCAACATATATATTATTATACCAACATAAAAACTAATATACATACACAAACACGCAGGCATCCGCCGATTCTTTAGAATCCCCATATAAACAGAAACACGGCCATGATCGCATTATGTGACATCAGCGGTAATTAAATATTTATACAAAGGAAAATCTACACAAACATGTATGCTAGACGTGTGTGTGTGTGTGTGTGTGTGTGTGTGTGTGTGTGTGTGTGTGTGTCCATACTGCCTTCATCCCTGTGTCCAGAGAAACACATCAGGGAATAAGGGACACATGAGGATCAAATTGATTAAAGCTGGAGTTCTTAGCAGTAATACTGAGGATTAAGACAGCTAATAAATGTTTCATTCAAAGCCAGACGTTGATCAAACGTGAGAAAGGCCCTCGGCTCGCTCTCTGGGGTTAGTGTGTTTCTGCTCTTTCCTCTCCTCCTCTCCGCCTCCTTCTCCTCCTCCTCCGCCTCCCTCAGCTGTTGGTTTTCAGCTGTATTATGACAGCCACTACAGATCGTCTCACTAGCAACTACAGGCCCTGCCCTTGTGCCTACACATCATTAGCTCTCCATCTGTCAGCTTCCTAACAGGTTTGCACTAATGCGGCCAAGGACTCACTTCACTGCATTCCTATCCAACAGGCAGCGGCAGTCAATTCAGAGATTCTCTTCTCTTTGACTTTTACTCCTCTCTCCTTCATTTCTTCCCTCTGATCTCTTGCCTATCCTCTTGCATCCTTTTCGCCTAACCCCACCCCCATACACTTTTAACCTTCCACCCTACTCTTCTCATCCCCTTCTCCATTCTTCTCCTTCCAACTTGTTCCCTGAAGTTTCTAGTGAGATGCGGGGCTGGTGCCAGTGGTCAACAGGGGATTAGCAAGAATGGAGGGTGAAGAATGTGTGAAAACCAGTTAACTGCAGGCCAGAGGCTCTCTCTCTCTCTCTCTCTCTCGCTCTCTCTCTCTCACACACACACACACACACACACACACACACACACACGCACAAGCCTAAGCAACCAGGCACAAGCTGCGTCTGGCATCACATGTTTACCACTCAGCATGCACACACATGGTCAACACTATGGGTGTAATATAGGCACTAAAAAGAAAGAAATACTGCTGGAGTTAAAGGGATGTGCAGGCTTAAAATGAAATGAAAATAAAATAGAAATATGTGTCAGAAAGCACAGAAAGATGTAGTGGCTAATGGCAGCCACGGTGACACCGGTCCTGGCAAATGGGCTTTGTGGCCATGTGTGTAACTCTATCTGTGGAGGGGGAATACAGCAGTGGTTGGGTAATGGAAAGGTCATTTAGCCAATCCCCCAGGTAGGGGGGCTGGTCTGACACGGCTCGTTTGTCACAGTTCAATAACTGCCACTCCGGGGAGTGTGAGGGAGAGAGAGAAAACGAGTGAGAGAGGGGCAGGAAACTCAAGTGTGTGTGTGTGTGTGTGTATGTGTGTGTGTGTGCACTGCAGCCCTGGTGTGTGGTAGTGTACACAGACCCTGGCTGCACAGCTGATTCCCAGAGCTTGTCCCTCCATTAGAGGCCTCAAACGGGGTCACAGCGAAGGCCAAGCACCGCGGACTCAGTCATGTCGACGTGAAAACTCACAAGTCTTGGTCTGGAGGATTATCTTCGCTCTACTGGTAGGTGTTTGGTTTTCCAAGTGGGAAAACTTCTTACACCCTCCTGAACCCAAAGATGGCCTCTTCAGATGGATGTCTGACTGTAATTCAAGGCTTTTGATCAAGCATCAGAATGAGAAATAGTAAATACTCTTTATACAGCCTTTGCAGTCATCACTGTTTTTCAGATACGCTGAAGGCTGAGTGCTGATTTTGTGTTTTGGAGATACATGTTTTTCACAGGACGGCAAAAAATGTATCATCTAATATAAAATTTGTTTGTCCAATCAATTAACAAATCAAACTTTTGTCTGGCAAGTGCGTTATATGCAGCATTGCAGCTCAAAGTGCTATACATAAATATGAAAGGAATACAAATAGCAAAAGACTAAGCTCCATTATTCTCAGTTGGCTGTATTGATTTGCTCTGTCCCTTTAACATGTCGTTAGGTGTGTGACAGGATGATCCTCCAGCTTTGTGTGAGAGCCAAAGATTTTCACACATCTCACTGAGCGGCTGGTGAGAGACATCAGTCTGTCCTTCTCCTCACTTTGAAAATCAATAATAAGCTTCGATGTGCTCATTCACGTGTCTCCATGTCTACCCGGAGAGATGCCCGAGGCACAGATTTGTATTCATCTCAGCTGAATTGAGAGATTTTGGATTTTATGTCCGACCCCCCATGGAGATTTAAGAGCTACTGTCTCAATGTGATGGAAGGGTTTGATCCCATGTAGTATTTGAATCCTGAGTATGATTGAGATGTTTAGAAAGGTCTGTGTCTCCCCCTTGTGGTCAGCATGGGAATGTACACAACTGTTGGATGAAAATCTTTTTACGGAACAACTAAGCTTTGAGGCACAGTAAAATTCAAAGAATGAATAAAAAGACGGAACAAGAGAAACGAACAAACAAATAGTAAACATCATGTTTACAATACAACATATGCTTTGCTGAAATTTGTACTGAATCCATTCAAATGGATATGTTTTATATGAATGTGCTACCTTATTGGTAAAATGTTATCATAATTTCAATAATATAAAATAATCATCCAGGCCCACTTTAGCTGTCAGCTTCAGACATCAGTCACAGTGTTACTGATGCCAGCTGTGACTGAAGCTGTGCTCGATGTCTGTGTGAACTGTGAGTGAGCAAACCAACACTTTCTTCATCTGCAGCTGACAGATTGAACACACCTGGACCACACTATCTAAACAGACACCCACGGTACAAATGATCTGCAATATGTTTGACAAACCCTTACATAATAAGACTTTCTGCTCTAAGACCACTAAACGATAGTGAAAGAGATGCTGTCTCACACATGTAGCCCACACTGTGCTGACTGTGGTCAGTGACATCATGGGACAGAAGCTCTTCCTCATTCAAAATGACTCACTGACGTTTGGGCACTCACGGTTTTAAACACAGTTTGCAGGGCTAAGTAACCCACGACCTTCAGCAACTTTATTTGAATTGTTGGTGAGAGATTAAGAGAGGTTCATACTGAGGAGAGCAACTGTGCTCACTTCAAGGAATACTTGTGATGGCACCTTTGATGTTTAAAGATGCTTTCTGGGTAAGTCTATTCTTATGGTTTCATGCTTTGCTGTTTGAAAACTGAAAGATCATTGGTGTGTTTACGGCCGTGCAATAATTTAGATTTCTTACACTGTACAATGTAATTTATTCATTATACAGATAATCTAAAGTACCTACAAAACAAACTGACACTTAGATTGTCACTGGGAGACATATGCTTTATCTGAACTTGGACCAGTCATTTGTAGACCAAAACTGTCCCACATTTACACCACATTGATATCATATAATGTAATCTGTAAGTAACAGCACTCTATAGACCAGTACTGTACTTGCATGACTCCAAATTGTAGAACAAAACTTTGTTGAAGAAACTTTTTTGTTTCTGCACCATGCTACAAGTCAAGTTAGCGCTCGTTGCCTTTGCCTTATATGACAATCTGCTCTGCTCACAAAGGGCAGTTTGAAGTACTGAGCATGTTGCCATGTCACATATATTTTTGCTAAATGCTAGTTCTGCATTTTTACCACATAGTGAGTCCAGAATTGACTCAAGGTCATGTTGCAATAGTTGTTGAGCAATGTTGTTCATTGCAGTATTTCTCTAAGGTTTTTCTTCTCAATACAGGGGTCAGAATTCACCTGTCATGCCGGCTATGACGCTGTGATCCAGAGGTTACGGGATGGAAGGCAAATGTGCAAAGATGTGGAGGAGCTTTTAAAAATGAGGTATCAGTTTGTTTTTCAGTCACTGAAACCAGGGATTTGGGAAATTCTTAAAAGCATATGTTGCTTGTTTTTGTGATTGTTGTGTAATCAAAGCCATGATGGAATAGGATGAGTATGAATCGAAGTAAAGACAGTTTTTTCCAGCAAAGGCCAGCTCATCACAGAGTGACAGAGTCACTGTATTATCTTATTGCTGTGCAAAGGTTGAATACTTATCATGTGACAGCAGTATCTTAAAGTGCGCCACTCAGCAATATGAAGTTTGGAGTGTAATATCTTTAAACTTCCTAAAGAAACTGAATTTCTGGTGATCATTTGATTTAACAGTGAATCAGTCATGGTTAGCCTTCAGTAAGTCCCGCCCCGTACTTGCATCACGTCAGTTAACAATTTATCTGATTGTTGACAAATTTTTAAACTACAGATTAAACTACTCAGCACCCCTAACACCCATTACCTAGACAGTGGTAGAATGTATCTAAGTGCAGTTGTAGAGCAAGTATCTAAAACTGGCTCCACATTGATGAACTACAACATTAAAATGCTCTTACATGTATTTGTTAATGATGAAAATAGAAACATGTGTAACAACATGACATTGTGGAAAAAAAAAAACATTCTGCATAATGAACACATTGACCTTTGATACAAGTTTCTAATAATACCTCTGCACTTGTGCTTAAGTAGCATTTTGAATTAAGGACTTGAATTACTTGTGCTTAATTGTAATGAAGAACATTTAGACTGTTGTATTGAGAAAAGGATCTGAGTACTTCTTCCAGCACTGGAAAGAATTTATTCATAGAGAATAGCAGATTCATGCAAAGTTAACGTGTTAACGTGTTATTAAAGTGTAACAAAAGAGGCATCAGGCCAATGAAAGACATTTTATCAGCAAGAAAAGTACGTGTTTTATGTTATTATTAATTACAACTGTAAAGGGATTCTTGTTGCCAGATGGTGAAGGTCTGGTTTAAAAATAAATTCAATAAAAAGTCAGTTACTTGATGGGGAAGAACAAAGCCTTTTATATCTCTGTGGTGACGGGGCGGAAGGTGCAAATTATGGTATCCGCATATGAAGACAAAATACAGTGGTTGCACACTGCTTCACTTTCGTTTGGACATATGACACAGTTCAGTTTTACACAAATTCTGGGCATGTGTTTGCACTGCACAGGGCACAAGCAGAGGACAAGTATGGGAGGGAACTGGTGACTATCGCTCGCAAAGCTGGAGGACACACAGAGATCAGGTAAATGGTATTCAGAGTGTGATGGTTATCAGTACTGTATACATGTGTATTCACATACTGTACACTTGTTATATAAGTATAAGATATTGCTAAAAAAAAAAAATGTATTAAAACAAAAGGGAGTCTATATTCATTTTGTTGGAAGACTGTGATGAGTTTATAGTTTAATGCAGATTGAAACTGACCTGTAACATAAAATATAAAACATCACTCAGGCGCCTATGAGTCACATTCATTTTAGAGGAAATGCATTTCTAAGTCTGTGAGACAGAAAGAAAAAATGAGAGACTGTGTGTGTGTGTGTGTGTGTGTGTGTGTGTGTGTGTGTGTGTGTGTGTGTGTACCACACTGTACCTCCTGCAGCGACCCCTCTCTCAGTATACAGGAGGTCATTATCTGTTGCCAGTTTCCTGTCTTCTGGTAAAATAATGAACCACAGTTTTCCCTCTTTAAGCAAGTACTTGTGAGGTGACCTTGATGATACTGTGCTCAAAGTGCTCGGGTGTAGCTGTTTAGTCACCACAGTGAGACGGTTAAGTTGTGCTGACTGACTGTGACTGTGTGTTCTTAGAGAGGAATAGGCAGAAACACATGATGCTGAACTTACAGGGTATCACATGTACATCATATTATTAGTAACATTACTGTAAAATGTTAAGAGTACTACAAAAAATACATGTTATTGCATGGTCTCTGATCATATCATATTTAATGTCTTTTTCCAGCACTATGAAAGCATCTTTTGAACAATTAAAAACACGTAAGTCCATCCAGTCAACCAAAGTCCTAAATACTGCTGCTGTTCTTCTTAGTTGTGCCAAGTGCGGAGTGATTCATGTCACTGTTTTGTTGTTTTTGGCCACAGAAATCGAGAACATTGGGAACTTTCACATCCAATTGTCTGATATATTGAAAGAGGAGGTGAAAAAGCTTGAGACATTCAGAGAACGGCAGAAAGAGCAGAGGAAGAAGGTACTGGGCAATATGCGTTGCTCAACAACTGACTTAATGTACACAAATATAGAGGCCAGGCTTGATGGCTTACTCTAGCTTGAGACTTATACGGTAGAAATGGTTGCCCTTCACCTGTTTGCAGATTGAACAGGTACACAGGTGTGCAATACAAAAGTCAGTGTAATGTTTTGCAGGTGAGCTAAATAAATCATGTTCCACTTCCTACAATATCCCAGTCATTAGTAAAGATACTGAAGCTGAATAGTGTATCTCAGCATTTCTCTTCTGATCAAGTTAGAAATAATTCTGCTTCTTTGTATGAAGTTTAGTATGTATGAAGGATATACAGTGGATGAAAACACTACATCAAACTTGAAATCTGTTCATTTCGGCCCTTCTGTTTCCTCTTGTAGTTTCAAAGCATCATGGAGAAGGTTCAGAAGAAGAAGGTTTCTTTGTACAAGAAGACCATGGAGGTACAGGATCCACAGCTGATTTCATTTAAATGAGTGTTTGACATTTAATCCAGGAATCAAACATGTCTCATTTTCTCATTCTGAAGACACTGATTACTGCACATGACCATCACTGGTATAAACTGATTTCTGTCTATCACAGTCGAAGAAGAACTACGAGCTGAGATGCAGGGAGGCGGACGAGACCGAACATAGTGCTGAGAAGACGAGTGGTACCTCCAAAAACCCAGACAAGGTGCACTAACTAAATGAGCTTCCTCACTATGAAAGTATTGGCAGAACAGTTTGTGGTTTAAAGGGATTCAGATACAAACTTTCAAGGTATTTCATTTAGACCTTCTTTGCACCCCACCTCACCACAGAAATGGCCATCACTTCAGCGCTATTCATGAACTACAGGTTTCCAGAGTTTTCTGCATTTAGTGGTATAATAATGCAACATCTAGCAAGAGGAAATGATGTTCATGCGCCACTGAGGCATCTGTCATCACCAGTACATTCAATCTTAGGCAATTCCCCAAATGATTCAACTTTTGTGTATTCAGTAAAGGTGCCAAAGTAAGCTTCCCAGCACATCGGACATGTTTTGTTTCTTTTGGTGTGATGATGATGATGTTTGAATGCAATGATCTCTCAGCAGTTTTGTGATCAGAGCGTGTCACAGTGGTCATGCATGTTGCTTCCTGTGTCATATTTGTTTCACAGATTCGTCACAGGGCCAAGCAATGCAGACAGATAGCCAATGAAGCAGGTATGATCCAGAATCACATTTCATCTATGTCATGTCTATTTTTAAGCTGTATGCACTTGTATTTGTGACATTTCTCCGTACAGCTACCACTGATTATCTATTGAGGACAGCTTGAAAGAGAGTGGACAAACTCAAATTATTTCATGTGTGCTCATTGCTGTGTTTCATTTATAACTATAAAAATGACACTCTAATCTCTTGCAGAGAAGCTGTACTTTACCAACATTGTTCAGCTAGAAAGTGTTCGCCAGGACTGGGAAGAAACACACAAAAGCACATGTGAGGTACTGTGCACCATATTTCTGTTACCTGCACAGCTCTCAAACATGGCACCACCCACAACAAGAGCTCCTACCCACAAACTGAACATTACACCACATCCCCTGCAAAGTAGGATTTCATTTCATAGCACCACCCTGCTGCTGACCAGAAAGGAAATACATTTTATGTTGCACAGTGCGTTCTAAAAATAGAACATCAAACCCACGGTCATGCAGTAACATATTTGATCATGCAAGTCAACTTTTTGTTGTAAGCTATTTCAAGTTGCATTACTGTGTTCAAATGGCATGTCAGTCATTCTTAATACATTCAGATGATACAGCCAGTATACAGTAAAAGAAAAGAATCAAGTCTCTGTACATGTTTCTCAGGTGTTCCAGCAACTGGAGGGGGACCGCATCAGCATGCTCAGGTATGCTCTCTGGGACCACTGCAATCATTTCTCCATGCAGTGTGTCAAAGATGATGAGGTGAGCTCACTTTCTTTTGATTTATACGGTTTCATATGGATACAAACACAACTTCACCCCAATGTCTCATTTAAAACACTTGGTTTTAATTCAGGCACAGGTTCAAAACTTATATACAAATTAAATTTTATGTTGCAGTTTGGTTAGGGCAGTATTTTGGTTTGTACTGAGTTTAGACCACATTTCAGTAGGGTTAGGGGCAATCAGATTTTAAAACCTTAATCTGATCATTTTATGACATGTAGCAGCACAGCTCTGGCAATGGCAGTCAACAGGACTGTGGGTCGCTCCACCTCTCTGGTCCTGACTGAAATATCTCAGCAATCACAAAAAAGAAGTTTTAGATAATTTTTTTTTAATACCACCTTTGTGATCCCAAGAGGATGTACTAATTAGTAAATGTTAGCATGCTAACATGCTAAACTAAGATTTTGAACATGATACCTGGAAGAACTACATAATACTGTATAACTGCTAAACATCAACATGTTAACAGTCCTTTAGCTCAAAGCATTGCTGCAGATAAGTAGAGCCCCAATGCTAGTTGTTTCCATGGGTAACTGCACTTTGCGCCGTTGAACTTTTGAGTTGCACAGGAACATTGCACAGCTCTGATTTCTGAGAAATTGCCTCCTGCTTTAAAAACAGTTTTACGAGGAGGTGAGGAAGCTGCTGGAACAGTGTGACATCACGGCGGACAACAACTGCTTCATAGAGACGAAAGGCACAGGATCGAGGCCTCCAGGTGAGCTGTCAGGGTGGGCCAGGCATTTGACATGATGAGACAGTTTTAGAGGCTACTACAAACTTGAACACATCAAACTTGAAGTGGAAAAGTGCCATCAAAAAAACCCCCAAAAAAAACAGAGTGCAACTCAACTTGTAGACTTTCTGTTTCGGTCAACACGCAGGCAGAAAGCAACTCTAGATCTCACTTCTCAAATGAGCAGCTTCCCTTTTCTCCTCACAGAGCCCATTTTGTTTGAGAGCTACTACCAGGCGGACATGTCCAGGAACACCAATGGCCAAGCTCATTTCACAGCAGGAGGAGACACCATGATGAGGAGGTGTGCACCTTTGATGAGGTGTCAGGAGGAGACAGCATTGTTATTGTACAACCTGCCAGGAGTAAGAAGATAACACATGAGCGCTGGCAGGTTGTTGTGGCAGTAAGAAAATGCTCTCTCCTCCTGGTTCATCTTCCTTCATTTTCTTCTTCTTCTTGACCAAATTTGGACCTATTTGTTCATTGTGTGTTTGTCCTAAATATCTCTCCTGGCCTGCATCACTCTGGTCGCCTTCTTGCAAGTTCTGTGAGCATCAATGTGGACAGTCTTCAAAACGTACCTTCAGCATGGACATCTACTGACGAGTGTAAGTACTGCATTCACTTGTTAGACCTCTCTTGTATTGTTGGGTCTAATGTTATTTCAGCCTCTTTGTGCTCTGAGTGGATCTTTTGTATTGGAATATGGATTCTCATATTCAAAACTGTGCCCGCATAATCTTACATTTGAACTTTTAGCAGCTGCAAAGGTACACATAACTCTTAAAAAGAAATCTGCTCCAGATGTGTTGAAATAAAATCACAATACAGTAGTGACTCATTTTCATACAATTCAAACAGTCCATATAAATCAGTCAGGAAGCCTTAATTGAATGAAACATCAATGTTCTGTGCACAATCTGTTTAAAGAAGTTAACATTTCCCATTTGCCTGCTATAACTCTGTCTTCAGCTCAGAATTCGGACGGAGGATATGCCCCCCTACCAGGCCTCCAGTGTGCACCCTCACTGGCCACACTTCACACAGCTGATGAAGACAATTACATTGTACTTTATGAATTTGCGGCACAGGTGATCACTATGAACACACTATCTAGTCTTACTGAGTATAGTTGTCCATAGCAGAGTAAAACTACTCTGATTGCACAGTATGTTAAAAAAGATATTAGGTAAGAGATTTCAGTGAAAAAAGGCTTGGTCACTCATCTGTAACACTTGTCATCTTTGTTCATATTGACCGGTCAGGAAAGAGATGAGCTGTCGGTCAGCAGAGGGGACGTGGTCCAAGTGCTGCAGCGAGAAGAAGATGGCTGGTGGCTAGTGGACAGGAATGGGCTGGTTGGACTGGTGCCAGGAAACTATCTGGGCAAAATCTAAACATGCATGCACACACAGACAGAAAACAGAGTCAAATACACACAGAGAAAAGACATCACACACAGTCACACACCAAAACACATGCATGTGCATATGCTTAGAAATAGCAGTATGCATCCTGTGTCAAATGTGCACATGCCACTTCACCCACACATTCACACATCTATCTCACACACACACACACACACACACACACACACACACACACACACACCTTTACACTCAAACAGATGTTCAAACTTCAAGCGTCCTTTAGAAGGTAGTAGGTTACTTGAGCAATTCACCAGAGTTATGAAAAGTCTTCATCAGAGAGAGAGAGTACACACTAATTGATTTTGAGCCCTTAAATGCACAAATAGCCTAAATTTTCAACACGGTAAAGACGTTTTGTCTGCTTGCACAACTAAGGGCTGCAAATCAATCAGTGTGCTCCGTCCCTTTATTTATAAGAACGTATGTTAGTAAAACAGTCATTTTTTAGATGAGCACCTGTCTGCAAGAGATCATGTGTCACAGATGTGTCAGATATTTACAAATGATACGATGAACTCAATAGTGCAAGTGTGTCTAAGGATGATCCAACAGTCGACGTGCGATAAATTACATGTTGAACTAGCACGTGGTTTGGTTTTATCTCTCAGGTTCTATGTGTCATTTCTATGTTTTTGTGTGTGTTTGTGAGCTAGGGAAGATAGATGGTTACATGTTCTATATGTAATTATATATCTGCTGCCCATAAGGTATTTTTGTGTACCCCCGGGGAGACCATTAGTAGCATGGTAGCAGCTAATGGAGATCAAAAATATAATTTATATAATTGAGGAAACTATTCTCGCATCTGTCAACTGATGGCACTGTTGTTCGCTTAAACTATTCATTCATTCTTTTCATGTGACTGATAATAAATATGAAATCATTACTTCTGCATGTATTGTTTAACTGGTAATATATCCACTTTCATATGCAGCCATGCGGAAGAAATGAAACAGTCAAGTTGAAATGAGTTTATTCGCCTCCTCTCTGCTCTCCAGTTGATACACAATATTTGTCATGTTTTTTTCTGTGGCACTAGCTAAATATCTAGGGGTCAACTTAACAGCTCAAAAATATCAAAACAGTGCACAATTTCACAAAAATGTAGAAAATAATGTGTCATGAGGAAGTAAGTAACAAACTAAGAGAAGGAATTCTCAGACTGTAACAAACTGAACCTACGCATACACAGGTCTTCAGGTAACACTGATAATACTCGTACTAATAGCACTGAGACTAAAAGGTTCATTCACAATTTATATACTGGCAGTGCCTCACTAGTGAAGCCTGACTCAGAGAGCATCCACACCAAAACAGAATGTACATTATTCACAACCTGAATATTTGCGAATATGAAGAACTCTTTCTACCAAACATGGCTTTGAGAGTCAAAACAGAGCTGCTCCACAGTCTAAAAGGTAAAGATAAAATGATGACATAAAATCACTGAATTTGTCTCTCCGTGGTAAAAAGTTGTTTCCATTTTCACAAGGTCAAGCCATGTTCTCAGGAATAGTGTACATGTTTTTTTTACGCATAGATTTTCCATTTTAACGACCGTGAAATATCTCCAGAGCTCCAGTCGTAGTGCAAACTAGCACGTGAGGAAATACATTCCATTCAACACCCCCAACCATAATTTCACACATATCCTCCAAATTACATCATCATCCTCACCGGTGATGAGCCCGAATTTTATGAAGCCACAATTAGTAGAAAAACAAAATCTGCATCAACAACAATAATGTCAATTAGCCATATACAACTTTGGCTTCTGTAAATATTTCAGTATTTGTAAGAAAAACGAACATTTAAAGTAAGAGTAACTTACAAAGCATGTCAATAAATAACTGGTTTCCCCTTGAGCCCCCGCTCACCCAAACCACATCATCAGTGTCAGCTACTTTATCATGAATTGTGCAAGGTGTGCTTGAGCTTATATAACTACAGCTGAAATCTACTGTGGACATGTCTGGTGACGCTCCTTTTGATTTTCTGAGTGCTTCGTTTGGCGAGCTGCGTCCTTCATGCATAGCTGTTGGTTGTGACCAGCAGCTCGTACGCTGGGTCATGACTCCTCCTGCACAGCACCACACAGGCACAGAGCATGCCCAGCATCTGCAGGGAGAAAGTAAGAGAACAAAAAAAAACAAACAAACTGTTATTTGAGTGTGTATGCTCTTCAGTAACTGGATAAACAAATCATGAAGAAGCGTCATCTTTTCACACACGCAGGATGCACGGTGTGTATAATGAGTGTAACATTAGCTGACTGAACATGCTGTCTTGGTCGCTGCTTTGGGAGCAGAGGTTTCCTGGTCAGCAGCAGTCACGCTGAGCTGCTCCACACAGCAGAAATCCTTTGACACAATTAGGTCAAAGCTACTGTCGGCTCGGTCTGAGCAGACAGAGATTATTGCAGCTTTAATTGTGCTCCCAATAAACATGCTTTTACTTGATTCAAATAAAGTTGCATCGTATTTGCAGCTAAAAACTAACACACACCCTGCTGATAGTGTCACTTTTCAGGTGACCTCCTTACCTGTATAGATGCAAAAGTGAGAGCAGCCCATATGACATACATCATGATCTCCTTTAACTTCTTCACGACAAGAGCTTCACAACCCTAAGACAGAAAATACATCACATTATTCACAACATTTCATCGGTTGTGCCACGGGGGGGAAAATCCCTGGCAGACATAATGATAGCTGGTGTGCTCCTACACTCGAGCTGTTAGTACCTCTTGGTAGAGATCTGCTGGTCGGGTGAGAGTACCGGTGCAGTTACTGATGCTGGGCTGACAGCAGCTGACTGGAACACTGTTGTTCTTGGATTCTTTAAACCAGCGTGTGTTCCTCCAGTCAGAGTAGTTGTGAATGCCGCAGCAATGCAGCTAACAGGAGGACAGAGAGGAATGGTGAGGGGAAATCTGCAGAGTCTGGAGCTCAGAGTACCACATGTTTCACAATGTCAATCTGAAATACACATACATCCAAACAACACACATGAAAAGGCATAAAAATGTTCGTTTTCTTGGCGTTTCTTCTCACCTGCCTCTGCACATAGTCTATAGCGCGGCTGGGAGCGTCAGTGTTGGTGCCGTTGTATTCGTTGTAAACCTTCTGG
Organism: Chaetodon auriga; assembly: GCF_051107435.1. Classification (NCBI taxonomy): domain Eukaryota; kingdom Metazoa; phylum Chordata; class Actinopteri; order Chaetodontiformes; family Chaetodontidae; genus Chaetodon; species Chaetodon auriga. The sequence goes on along the minus strand of NC_135074.1, from coordinate 13,031,146 downwards.
ATGGAGTGATTCACTTCATCTTCTACCTGAAACAAAAGCACAGCAGTGTTACTGCCCCCGTTCAGTGACTGCACTGCTTTTAGATGTTATCTCTAAGGAAGAATTTTTCACATCTTTATAAAAACTAATTTACAACGCAGGCCCTTAGGCAACACTCTCATCCTCAGGGATTTGTGATACATGAGACAGCGTTTACCTTCGCCCTGTATATGTAGCCAAGCACCACCACCACACACTCTGTGACAAACACCAGCAGGAGAATGGCAGCAAACTGAAACGACAACCAAGACACATTGTTCAGAGGCGCACTGCGAAGGTGAGTTAGAAACAAAACAGCATTGACATTGTTTTGGGGCCTCCTCGTGCTCTCTATGGTATGTAGCAGAAATGCTGCGTGTATGTTGTGCCACTGCAGTCAGCTGATTTTAAAGGATGCCAGTCAAAGCAGTCCACACTCACAGTTGCCAAACCACAGGAGCTTTCACGAATTGTTGCACAGCAGCCGATCAAGCCGATGACGAAGAGAAGAGTCCCGACTGCTATTATTATAACAGCAGGAATCAAAGTGTACACGTCTTCGAAGAAGTGGTCATAGTCGTCATATGTGATGAACACGTAGGCTCCAATGTAGCATAAAATTCCAGCTGCAGCCTGCAGAGTGAAACGGAGAAACAGAGGTCAGTGTGGGATGTTGTAGAGCAGTTTATACCATCTCCCCTGTAAGTAAATCTGAATCTAAGACAGCAGTATAACGGTATACAGGCAGAGGTAAAGAATTTGGTAGAAACATGCATTTTTTGAAAAATAAGTCCAGTGTCACATAGAAAACATTTAGCTCCAGCCAAAGAACAGCAAAGGCAAAGACTGGTGCAGTGTGAACTGAGCCACGTTATCTCCACAGTATTCACACATGCTGGGATGGATTGCATTCCTTACACTAAACCACTTAGAGCTCTGTTCATCCTTTCCGTTTTCAATATACAGTTATCTAAGTCCATCTCTGCTGGCCTGTTCATCTCATGACACACTCCGCTCAGACAGCACTGCAGGTGAACTCAGCCGCCGCTTCAGTACCTGCCAGCTGCTGCATAACGTCACAGCTACAACTTGTGGGCGGCAGCTACCCACACACTGTATCTCGCTCCCGTCGCATTATTATTGTTGTTGTTATTATTGTCTGTCCACTTAGCAGCCCTCAGCAAACACTAAAGTCATTCTGTGTCCGTGAACCTTTCGTCTCGAAAGCGTCTCGGCAGACCGCAGCGCATCTCTGGCGCAGTTTGCTAGCTTGCTAACGCTCCGCATCCCTGGCCTCACTCGGATGCTGCACATTGTTCAAACATCTGTCGTTTTCTTACCCAAAATATGAGATTGAGAAAAACCAAGACGGTTTTGGATGACGTAATTCCACACTGCCCCATGGTAATGTGAGCTGTGAAGTGAAAACTGGACCTATATTAAAAATATATATATATATATATACTGATGCACCTGCAGCTTTGCTGTTACAATAATAAAATGGCTTCGGTGGTCCTGCCCCACTGTGCAGATTCCTCTGGGCTCGACCAATCAAATCGCAACAAAGAAATTAAGGCAAAAGGTCACGTGCTCGGATGACATCACCATTCAAAACAAACAGGCTGATGGAGGACGCTGCAAACGGAGCCCTGCAACACTAGCATATTATACATTTTATTACATTGTATGTTACTAATTTGAAGTTTGTGCGGCAGTGAATCGCTGCAGCTTCGTCTCCTGCCTCATTACACAGCCCATCATGAAATGATCCTGTTCACAAACATTCAATATGACGCCTGAGGGTGATATTTAGCTTCCCTTGTACACCACAGAATGAATGTAAGTGAATACACTGAGACAGAGTGAGGCAGAAGCGTGAGAAAAGCATGATCACAAAACAAAGGGTGTATTTACGTACATCCAGTGCTCAGTTATACTAGCTCAGGTATGATGAGTACTGTGAGTACACAGCTTGCACTGATGCTGGTTGAATGGCTGCATCAGCATTGAGATGCGTTCAGGTGCAGTGTAGGTTTTACGACAGAAGGTGGCAGTGTAGCATTGTTCCACTGGCATAAAATGTGTGAGAGGAAGACATATAAAGATTAAGCACTTATTAAGTACACCCTACAACCATATGGTAATCTTATACTCACCACATACATTTTTCATATGTTGAGTTTCAGGCTTGAATTAATTAATATATACACATTGCACCCACACAATCCCTCGACAAAAATGAATGAATGGAAGAGACATGTGATGTACCTCTTCTTTCTTTATTTAAAACTATGAAACCTATTTATCTCCTCTGAGCGCAGGATTGATTACTCACTTGAATCTTAGTGCCTTAAAGTCTTGATTTTATTGGGTTAAAACTAACCACATTTGTCTCTGTCTGCTTTTGGTGCTCAAATAGAAGCCAATGCTACTACTGTTGACACAGCATACATTCATAATGTGAATTATGCAGCAAGGCTACCTGTTCTTCCTGTTGGCTATAAATTGAGGCATTATTATAACAGAACTATACAAAACCAAGAAAGATGCAAATGTGCTGAGTGACGAAGACAGGATACCAAAAGTCAAGGCATAAACATATGTATGCCTGTGACTTTGGATCATATGCTTCCAGCTTCCACTGCAGTGGCTGTGTTACAGTTTGAGTGTATGAAAATCACAGATTTATCTATGAAAAATGATGGATGTTTGTTTAATATGGCTAATGGACTTGGTTGAGTTCACACATTTTCTCCTCTTTTACATGTCAGACAAAAACAGAAGATTTATTTTCATACACGTGAGTCAGTGCAGTGACAAAATGAAAAGAGGATATCAAATCACTCTTGCATGAATGCTAATTGAGTTGCCTTGACGGGATATCACTTTCTGCATGTTAAACACAACAATGTCCTCCTGTCTGTTGTGTTTGCTCAAATTAGAATGCCCTCACATGATAAGTGAAACACATTTACAACCAAAGCTTTAATTAGTGAAAGACAAAAAGAAACCAATGAAATACTGTAAATCATGACATTACTGAGCCATTACTGAGCTAAATTTGTCAGACAGCAGCAGTTTAGGATAACTGGAATTATTTTGCAGCCATATTTCTGCCTGTAGCTACTACACACAAGCCACATGAACATTTCATTTCAATTATTTAATCACATCACATCTTTTACTGTCCTCTTAAATGCCCATCCCCATGCATTTCCAAGCTTTGGTCATTGTTAGATACAATCCAATGTATGATGAATATTTAAAATAATGTATTGTTGCCTGTATTCACTCCAGCCAACAAAATGAAAAAAATAAAATAAAATCAGATCTGTGCAGGAATAACAATTTCTTTTCCAGGAAGTTCATTTTATGGTGGTCTTCTCTTTGGCAAGCATCGACCCTCCTGTGAATTTAGACGCAGAGCTGTTCATTTGTGCAGGTCGACAGAAGGAGGGATTACTGGATAAATCTGAACACATAAAGGAATGAAGCGTTTATGTGAGCAGACATTCAAAGTAAACACAGGGTTCAGAGATGCTAAATCGAACCTCTTATTCCCCCAAGAGTGAAGAATACACTGTGAGAGCTCTCAGCAGAGACATTTCTTTTCTCAGCAGTTAACACTGCAACATGTTTGGATCTGCAATTTTAATTCATGAGAGGACTGTTATATTCTGTTATGCACACATTCACACATACACAGATTAATGATTATAGCATCAACACGTTGAGCTGCACTGTGCAACAAATTAACTCTTGCCTGCATGTCAAATGAATTCATAAAAGACACAGTGTTTGATGAAATTTATCTCAACATTTGCATCTGTGCTATCAATGAGAAACAATGAGGTATGGCTGACTCATTAGTTTACGATATAATGTCCTGAATTTCAGCTGTTATAAGTGTTTTCATTGCAAAGACCAAGGAACAGTTTGTGCATTCACCCAAAAGGAACAAATCAGCCAAAAAACCCTGAAGAATATGTTTTCAAATTGCTCACTCTCCTCGAATGCTTCCTCAAATGTAAGTTTGAATGCTTTTACTTTGGGCACTTAGATTACCTCTAACCTGTCGAGTTATTTGTCAAATTGTACCCAATTTTACAACCTACTAACCTACTTGTGTACAATGTTCTGCACCTGAGGGCTCCAGGATCTCGAGGCTGTTATTTGGCAAAATCATGACTGCGTGTTTATCGAGAAAAAGAAAACAATTTCTTGTCCTCCACTCACCAAGACTTAAGTTTGCATTGAAAGACTCTGAACAGACACCTAATCATACTCTTTGTTTACTGCAAATTCATTGAGAGCATACACTAAAATTTCAGTTTACCGGGTACACCTTGAGAAAATTAATTAATATAACCTGAAATTATCAACTTAATGGTCAATTTGTGTGACTGTGATGACCCAGTTTAAAACAATAAGGGTAGACAAATAATTAGGAACACCTCTCAGTATCATGCAATACATACAAGTTGATTCAACACCAGTTTCAACACAAGCTGAACACAGAGCCTGCATGAAGGGAGGAATATTACTGGATGGTTGTATCAGTCTACATTAGTTTTAGCTCGGTGCACCTAATAAACTGGCAGCTGTATGTGTGTTCATTCTGATACACTTATCGGGCCACAACTGTGGAGTTATCCAGATATCGAGACTCACAACTTTCATCTCTCGCTTGAATAGTGGATTTATAGTCTGTATGTTTCCACCCACCACTTTCGACAGGGAGCATATTCCTCACCTTGAAAATGACATATAACAGCAGACAAAGCATTGTGGGAGGGTTATTGAAATAGCTTACCCATTACCTACAAAAGATCAGCCCAAGGCAGAGAATGGGCCATCTCACTTCACCACTATTGATCGAAAGAACAGATCATCCCTTTATGCAAAGGACAGGGAGAGTGCAAAAGATAATATCGATCTCATGTTGAAATATTCAGGAAACTGGAAAATGTGATTTATATAAGCTGCCTACATCTGTATTTATATAAGTGTTATTTTGGAAAATGCCTTTGGCACAAATATGAAAAAAAAAAAAAAAATCATACTCATGCTGACCAATCAGCCCTTTGTGTGGGGCCTATAAATACGGGTTGTGAAGGTCGCAGACCCCCGTGAGGAAAACAGAAAGGTGAAAAACTCAATGTGAAAGTTTGCATGTTGTAAAGACCAACATTTAGCTACAACTATAGAAACTTTTCTCTTTTCGTTTTGGAACTTTAAGCGACACGTGCACAATGAAGCCACAATGAAGAATGAGTCATATTTCTCATTAAAGGGGCTCGAGACATGATCTTTTCTGTCTTCTCCATAATCAGACACTGATACTGATATTGATACCCAGAAGCCATAATGAAGTACTGAATGCTTTCTTACATCAGTCCGTGCTGGTGTTAATTGGGTCAGGACCTCATAAATCAAACCAAATCTGTCAATTTACCATGATTCATCAACAAAAGTCACAGTAATGCAAATAATTATTTTATTTAATATAAATAACTTTAAACGACAAGACAGTGCGACATATCATCATCAAAACAAATTGAAAAACCTTCACGTGTATTGCAAATGGCACATGAGCTGTAGACTAAGTATGACAGATACAGTAAATTGCAGTGATGATGAGCTGGACACTGTAGATTGTGTCTAATTTCTTTATTTAAACCCATGGGGCCGGATGGCCGGGGATCCGTGTTCATGCGTGCCAGACGTTCATCTTCTGTATCACTTTCTGCTTTGGATGTAGCTCTCTAAAATCTTCATCAACAAGTCCGCCTCCTGAAACCGTACATAAAAGCAAAATTACAGAATGATCATATCAGTCATTTTGGTGACAGAAAAAATAAAATAAAATTGAATAAAAGAAGTACTCGCCTGATTTTTCGAGCGGCTCTCTTGTGTATCCACCTGCGCTTGCAACGCCACCCGCAGGAACTCTTGGAAAAGCTCCCCGAGAGCGCTCTGCTCCGCCGGCAGGGTCACCTCCAGAGCATCAACGCCCTGTCCCTCACCTGCAGGCAGCAGGGGGGTATCCATCACGCTCTTTTTACCCATGAAATGTCCTGCCGAATCAAAGAAAAATCCCATTAATTTGGATTACAGATAGATATTAGATTAAGTAAGACCTGAATGAGGGGCACGACAAATTCAACATGGTTAGAGGCATGGTCATGAAAAAACAAATGTATCACACGTAGAAAATATCAGAAATGAAAATTATTAGAGTCCCTCCAACACAAACATGACTGATGGATCCACAGCTGTGTACCCAGGAGATGATTCTTACCTGTAGCCCAGAGATTGCCTCTTGGATTCACTTTAATTTTTGCAACTTTATTCCTAAGCTCAGTCAGGTCGAAACTGACAGCGGCGGACAAAGACACGAAAGAAAAGAAGACGAGGTAAGTAAATAAGCCACAGTGGCAAACAGTATTCAGTGTAAACCCTCTCATGTCAACGCGGAGTGGCGAGCTGTCCACCAAGGCGCAAATGTCCAAGCGTCTCCTGCGGGTCGTGGATTGCTCAGACGCATCCTGCTTTTATAGTCTCTCCTGAGCGGGGTGGGCTCCGTTTATGTTGCGTGTACTTTTTATTTAGCCAGCTGCGTGAATCGAAACGTCCTCAGTCATTGACAAGGTTCCGTGCGGCTTTTACGCACCACGCGTGTCATCTGTAACGCACGGCAGATGTAAATGTTTGCTGAAAAACCGTCTTCTCTCAACTAGATGAGCAACAACGTAACATTGTGCTAATAATCAGCGATGAGTGATTAAGCGTTGATTGCATTTCCCCCCGTTAAAGGTTAAAATGATTTCAAGTTTTTAGCCATGGTTTGGTGAACTGATGGAGGCATCACGCACAAACAGCTGTTATTCGACCAAGAGTTCCTCAAAAACATTCATCATGCTCTTACAGTTCATATGAACAGATCAAATATAATATACCACAACATACAGTGTACTGAAGCCATCAGTGAAGGCTCCCTAAACACTGAATTCATTCCTTGGAGTTTGTGTACTGTTTGTGTGAATTGTGTGACCAGATCAAAATGGCAGAGGTGACAGCTAATGCTTCCTTCTAGGGCAACACATATAGTAATTTCCTGCCCAAGTCCCTCTAGCCCCCAACCCCAGGCTCTCAGGGACAGGCCCAGCACCCTTACAATGAGCAACATGACATTTGGCCAGCCGCAGCATGCTGCTGCGATCACCATCAGTCCTCTGAGGACAGGAGAACCTGCTGATTCTCTCTGTTAATTTAGAGCTGATAAGACAGGCCTCTTTGTCACTTCAGGGTGCTAAAGTTACAAGTTCAGTGAAAGGGCCGCAGCTTGTATCTTGCTCTTTTAATAACCTTTGGCATTCACACAACATACTTGTGATTTCAGACATTCTGCACAGCTGAATGTCATGTCAATTAGAAGACTGTCTGACCATCACAGCATCACTCTCACTACGCTCACAGATGAGATGAACTGAGACAGCCATGGTTTTATGCTATGTGGTATTTTCATTAAAAGACACGATGGATATTTGCATCTCGCGCTCAAACAATTGATTCATGCATCAAGGGCCACAGTTACAACACAATGCTTTGTTGGCTCAGGGTTACAACAATAATAAAACTGCTGAAGTTGATCCGAAAACAAATTAAGTTTAAAAGCACACTGCATCAACTCTAATCAGTTTAATGTCCTAATCCACAAGTTCTCTTGTTTAGTCATGACCACTGAAGCACATTGTTTTTGTGTCAAACTGCTGAAAATAGCAGCGGTAAAAGGCCCCACCTGACAGGAGGTGTAACAGTTCCTCTGAGTACAGTTTTCATTAGACTTTCAAGTGGATCCATATGGAATTATACTGTATGTTGATAATACCACTGTATGATTACTGGTACATTCTGGGGCTGAATAGCCCCATTCACCTTGATAAAATGAACACTGAAGTGTGCTCACATTGTATAAATGAAGAGAAGAGCAACAAGGTTAATGCTTGAAGCACTAGTGAAAAGCTCAGCCGTCTTTAAGAGGCACAGCCTGTGCCCCACTCCACTGACCTTTATGTTAGAAAGTTACCAACTAAGCCACTATGCCCTTTTACACGAAAATGTGAGATCAAGAGTACTGTTTTTTAATTTGACTGCGGCTGGTACTGGCTCCATAGAATATTTGGATGATTTCGATTACTTCTCTATAAAACAATACACTGCTCAACATTATGAGTAACAAAAAAGTCCATTTAATGTGAGTTTCTATTTCACAGCACCACAAATAGAAACATTTAATTTTCCTTCAAAGACATTTTGCTCATCTCTTGTTAAAACAAGTGCTGGCAGAAGACATTCCTACTTTAATGTGAAAGAATTTGATTCTGCACATTCATAAAACCAGATGTAGGGTAGACGTCCTCTGCAGTGGCTTTAGTGACAAAGTAAACGAGACAAAGAGGTGAAGTAATCCATAGTGAATGGTAACCAGATTTCATATTTAATATCATTCATATTCAGTTGTCATAAAATACTTCACATATCTTTTCCAAAGACAATGATTCAACAGGAAAGAAACAAGACTTAATTGATCTCGATGAATGCTCTTTCACATTCGGAGGATTACAAATAAAGATCGATTTCAAACTAAATCTAGCCTAGTTCCCTCACAAAAATATTTTTAAAGCTTGGATTTTTCAAATGTAAACACCCTATCCACATTTCTACAAAATGTTCAAACAAATGGTACAAAAGAGCCAGTTGGGTTAACTTAGTTCTGTTTTGAAAGGCATGACTGAGGCTTCCTGGACGTAGTTTATTCTTCTGGAGTCCTGAAGTTTGGGCACCTCACTCCCGATGGACCAACACAAAGAGACCCAACATGAAGAGAACCGCATACTGCAACGGAAACACAGCAGAATCGGCAAATTAGATGATCACGCTGAACATTTTGAGGCGTAAAGATGGAACAATTCTCATCAGCTGGGACTGGTGCGACTGGGTCCACCAACTTACTTTGAACTTAGGGTAATCGTTCATGAGAATGGTGACAATTCCAATGTATGGCACAAACCTGCAGATGACAGAGATGCTTACAGTCAGGAAATATCACTGATGCATCATAGCTGTATGTTTGTAAATGATAACATTTCCCACAGTATACAACTTAAGTCGTGAATTAAAAACTTTCGTGACTCTTGTTAGCATAAGGGACGTAATCAGACATTACAGAAGGGCAGCAGCTAACTTTATTACTTAAGTGCTTTATCAAGCATTTGCTTTAAAATCGCTTCATGAAGGGTTCAAAATGGACAGAAACAGAAGGCATATCTGTGTCTTACATTTCTTTGCAAAGAGAACCTGTTATCATGTGTTTCTCCACTGTAAGGTTACCCTTTCCATACGCCAGAGACAAAGCAGGCGGCGTCATTTCCTGTCATTCATCGTATGAGCTACACAAGGCGCGGCATTGGCTGGCTTACTGCTTTCACCTGAGAAGATGTTTCCACAGGGTATGCTTTTTTGATATTTGCTGCCAACTATTTTCAGAATCAATTTTAATCCATGTAATCGATTAGCTGTTGCAGCCCGACATCACAGGAAGCAGAAATGAATGGGACCTAAGCAGTAAAATTAGAAATGACGGTAAAACATATCAAAATAAACCAAAGCGTTCAATGCCCGTCCTGATAACAGGAGCCAGGGACGAGGGGCACACCGGTCACTCAGTTACTGATGGTAATTGTGGGCATGTGTGTGTCAGTGGGGCGTAGTGTTGTTGTCAGTTTTGCTTGTGGCAGACAGGGGAGAGTAGTGAGCCCTTAGTAACAGCATATGTAGTAAAGTTACAAAGTCATGCTCTCTGTTTGAACACTGCATGTCGGTCAGACCTCCTGACAATACACCTCTCGTACAGCTTGACAAGCACTGATGAGGATGACCTGCGTAAGTCTTTGTTCAATATAAATTAACAGCAAAGCAAAGATAATATAACAACCCCAATCCCCAAATCTGAAACAGAAAAAATGTGAATTTGCTGCATTTTGCACATGGCCTTGTAAGCAGGGCTATCACACTCGATTCCATTAAACTCAACAAGTGTGGCTTTTACTGATTCCACCCCCTGCACGAAAGCCTTGGTCACACATATTGTTTTATCATATAGCCTAAAAGAATATTGATCTAATACATATTCTCTGCTAGGCTTTTAATTGGTTGTAATTTTCCTCCAGTGCTGAGGTACAAACATATCTTGCTGATACTTGTGGCCTCTACTGCATGGCAGATTATCTGTTTTGTGATGTTATTAAGACTTCTGTATTATAGATTTTCTCCACACTAGCTACTTACCCTCTAGCTCGTCCCACCACATCTTTTTTCTCCAGCCAGTGTTGGCCCTGCTTGTACAGTCCTCTGTCATCCACTGCATTGTTGTCCCCTTTGGTCAGGAACTTAATGTCCCCATTTTCCCTGTGGACAAAGTGATTTTAGACAACAATGTACACCAGTTCCTCGTTTTTCAACACATCTGTGTCTGGATGAGGATTCATGGTAAGTGTGAAATATCACAGACGCCTCTCGAGCATTTTTAGATGCATGAGCTTTTCAATGCAGTTCAACACTACGAATGCTCAGGTTTGATGCACAGGCTTGGCACTCAGTGATACGGAAAGTACAACTTACTCATTGACAACAACATAAATAAAACATGTATTCATACTTTTCATGGATCTTTAGTACTCTGTGTACTATTGGGATTTCTCTGCCTTCTATTCTGAAGACGACGATCTCTCCGACTCTGATGGGATCCTCTACCCGGTTGGTGAGAAACAGCAGATCTCCTCTGTGGAAAGCTGGCTCCATACTGCCACTGAAATGAATGGCAGACACACAAAAAATTAGAGATCAGGACAGACCATTTGATGCTTGGTGCTTTCACACCAAACCTGTTGGGTTATGTTAAAAAGAATCCAGGTCAGTTTGCCCAGATAGTACAGTTCATTTGGGCTGGTGTGAAAGCTGTCAATCAAACCCTGGTGTGGACCAAAAAACCAGACTGAGACTGCTTGAAAAGGTGGGTCTCAGTCTGCTGTCAAGCAGTTTGTGGAGTGAAAGCAAGCGAACAACCACAGCGTTTGATCATAGCAGATATGTGATTTTAGCATTACTTCAAAAGCTAAACTACTAATAAATCCCTCTGCAGACTGAAACTGTTCAGGAAGTGATCTAATAATCAACCTGTATAAGCAACGCAATCATTTAGTAACAATGGTAACACATGTATGTGCTGATTTTCCCTGATTAATAGGTCAAAAGCTGTTAAAACTGCTGTACTTAGTGTACTTTGTCAGTTCATAAAGTCCATTAAAAAGTGCGTGACAGCTATCCCACAGTAATAAGCCCTGTATCACATGGCTCATTTTCATGCTCTACCTGTTAGCATTGTTATCATCATTTCATTGTGAGCTCCTTGTGACAACAAAGAACATACATATACATATCAGAAGCATTAAAGTGCTGCATAAACTTCTGACCAATCAGTGAGTCACCTGTCAGTCTGTATGACTTCATGTCTACTCCTCTTGGTTCATTTGTAAAAACCCAGTGTGAAAAGGAGCCGAACAAGAGCCAAAATGCAACAATGTATGATTTTGCTGCTAATGCTATGAATTGTTGCTATTCTTGAAGTTTCTTCCATTTTGCCCTGTTAAAGGATGTTTCTTGTTTCCTTACCCACATCGACGACATGGGCTGTGTTTACACCTGGCATTAACATGGGTCTTGGGTGATCTGATTAAAAGTGGACAGCTGAGAAACACAGCCAGTCACACCTGTATCTATCATGCATCCCCAAGGTGTCCAGCTGACCACTTGGGTTCAGATCTTGTTAATGCTTACATCATTTCCACTACACAGTCAAAGGGCCACGCACACAGTTACTACATATCACCAGATTTGTTAGACGTGGGCTAACAGCTGGCACAGAAAACTAAAATGTTTTAAGAACTAACATACATGTATGGCCAGTTGAGAGTATCAGGCCGAGTCATTTATGACTTGCAGATGAGCGCTAGGCAAGATGAAAAAGGAAGTTGTGCTCTAACCACACTGCTCCACTTTTCAAATGTTGGTGCACTGTCACCAAAACAGCCACCATGTCTGCATCAGTGAGGTATGTTCCTCTTACATCATTATCAGGGACACGTCAGTGGCATTTACACCGCAAAAGATATGTCCAGTTGTGACTGATCACCTTGGACTTGTGTCAATACCAGGAGTAAACCGGGTCAATCTTTACATGACCAGGTATAACTGGAGCTAAACAAATGGACTCTGGGCAAACAGTCAAACTTCCCTTCCCAAATGGTGACGTTCATGTGATCTTTCAAGGAGTCATGTTTTCCATGTGGAAACTAATAAAATCTGATTCTGTGCTCGTACAACAGAGACGTAAGCAATTCTTCGTGGTTGTTTAATTCAGACTGAGGGCGTGGGTGACGCTCACCATATCACCATTTAAATTACAATCCTGTGACTCTGCCTCTCCAGCTGATGGACACGTTTTGTGGTGTAATGTAGTCTAAATGTTTGCAATTAGCTACCAAAGCCCTCACCTCTTAGTGTCTCCCTATAATAATTCATAGCTGTTTGAGGGAAAATTTGAACACCCAAAAACCATAATTGTGTATTTTGTTGATGTACAAACCTTCAGCATGAAGCCAACAGTAACTTCATAGATACATACACTGTCCTCTTCTGTGCTAGACTGTATGTACATCCATGCAGAAATCACAGGTTCGTTACTATTCAGGGAAAGTTAGCCAAGTTCTCACAACACTAACTCTCATCAGCAGAGGCTGGAAATGCCAAATTAAGATGTAACAAGACTGAAAAACCCAACTCATGAGACCCACTTACCTGAGAACAACAACAATTGGACTTTCACTACCAGTCACAACCATCAGTCCCTTCCAGATCATCAGCGCAGAGGAAACAATCATACCAAAGTTCAGCACCTGGTAATAGAGCTGCAAACAGAAAAGCAATATTCACGTTTGTAAATGCTGTGTGTGCCAATATACGTGTAAATGAGACCATTTCATGTGTAAACTAGCTAAGGAACAACTGAGGCTAGTAGTGAAGTCTTGGATTTTTGCACCATATGTCTGAGATTCGTTAACCCTATCCTCATTAGTTTCCACAAAGGGGTCGCTAGTCTACTTGGGGTCCGCTGAAAATAAGAAAAATAAAGAGATAGTCACATGATGAGATTTATTTCACTGGCGGATCACTGGAAAGCACGTCTGCCATTAGACTTTAGCTAACAGTGCCATGACAATAGTGTGGTAAAATGAGGAAAACAGCTAGCTACACTGAAGTCAGGATTAATGTTTAAACACGGTTTCTGAGTGTATTTTACGCCGCAGCACAAATGGGATATTTCGAAAGACACGTGTGCATAAAACAGTTCACTTTATATGTAGGTAACAAGTGACAGACAGGCTGCAACGTGAAGAAGCGGTCGACGGCTAGTTGCCGCTAGCTCTGAGGTCCCTGATCATACAAAGAGGCGGTCGTAACATCAGAGTAAACTAATGCTCGGGTACCTACCTGCCGCTTGTTCATGCGACGAACATCGTCAAGAAAGTCTAAAGATAACATTGCTGCAAATACTACTGGGTAGAAAAAGCACCTAAATCACATTAAAACGTTTAAAGTCACGGGCATATGGATGCACGGTCAAGCAGCGAAACTTGCATCCGAATCTTCCGGGTGCGCTCAACCGGAAGTCCCGCCCGCCTGCGAGCGCTGTGTTGAGGTGTCAGTTCAGGATACGAGAGCGCGCGGAGGGGCCCTCCAAAAGCAGCCGACTGGAACGTGCTGCGTCCTGTGTTTGCTCAGCGGTGCTGTACTGAGGGTTAAGACCTGCCAAAATGTGATGAGTGACAGAGTTCAGTTAAAATATGGAAAATAATTTGTCATTTGATTTGATTTAAAGCAGCGGGAGGCCAATTATTATTGTAGCAGCCAAAAAGAATGATTAGATAGTTGTTATTGTGTGGTAATTTAGCCATATGCAACACAGAGGAACTCGCAGGAAGTAAAACAGGACCCACCTTAAAGGCAGTGTCATGTCAGTTGGACTTTAGTTTTTCCAAAACATTTTTTTTTTTCCAGTAGAATTTGTGCAAAGTAAAGCTAGTTGATAACTTTGTCATTTGCTGGGCAGGAAGCACTAGTTTATGGGAACTTTTTGGATGCAAACAGCTGCCAGTTTCTGGCAGAAATGAGGCTGTTGAAAGCGGTGAGACTGAATCAAAAGGATGAAAGACTCTAAATTTAACTCGGTCATATTTCTCGGTGGTTTTGTCGCCACAAGCAACCCCTTTCAGATTACACATCGTTGAATGAAGCACTGTTTTATTAAAAATATTGATGACTGCACCTTTAAATAAATCTCAGGCTTTGGCAAAACATTCACAATATAGAGCAGCCTTTCCTTTAAAATCGTGAGTCTTAATGGCTTACAATCAGTGACAGTTGTCATGAATCAGTGGGTATCACAAACCAAACAACCACCAATAAAAACAATTACTCTGAACTAATCATTTATGACACATTAATGGCTGCCTTTAAAGGTGGGTAAACTCTACTCTGCAAATACAACAGAGCAGAAAGTGGGTTTAGGAGGGTTTACTTTCCCCTACAGCCTGATAAATAGTTAATCAAAATTTAATAATGTAGCACACAAGAAAAAAAAATCTCAGTTGACAAGTGAGTAAAGTTTTCAGCACCACTGATAATTAACTGCTTTCTTTTATCATGGGCCGCGTCTAATTTCCTGGAGGAAGTGAGTGTGACTGACTAAGTGATAACATAATAGTGACCACACACGTGAAATCCACTAGCCATTTTTGCTTGTTGACTTAGCCTGTGAGGATTATTAACACATATGTTACACATGTTTGAGGCATCATTAAAAAGTCAGATTTTATGTTAGCATTTCTATGACTCATATGTAATTGTGCCGCTGCCCTCCCCCCAAGTGCTTCACATTTCATTTTAATGTCACAATATGATCTGTGATTATGTGTTTTTTCTGAATTGTGTTTTGTTTTCCCCTGATGTAATGTGTTTTATCATCACTGTTTGGTTTTCCTGGGGACAACCATGTTTGCAGGGACACAATAATTAAAGGGTCTATGTCATACTGACATTGTGTTTTGGAAATTGACCTTATAAACAAATTAAAAAATGCTGTCATTTTTAGCAGTCTGGGTTTATATTTCTCCACTGAAGAAAAACATACAAACTGTACATTAATAATTGTTGGTGTGTCACACAAGATTAATCATCAGTTCCAGTGTTAAAAGAGAAACATTATATTCATTTGTCCCCTAATTCAGATTTGTATATGATCCAGTTTTTCAAACCAGCCAAACCAACACCTAAGTCACCTAAGTTATATGCAAGTGCATTGATGGAATAACGTCGGCTGTCAAGTTCCCACACACTGCAGAGTTCAGTTATTCATTAATTTCTATCTCTCAGGCAATTTCTAACCTCAAATTATTCTTTGAGTTCAACTTTTTTTCCGCTTGTGTATTCCTTAAAGGGCGATATTTAACTCAACTTTGGCTCAATACTAAATCAACAAAGCAGAGTGTGAATGCTGTTTGCAAAGCTGAATTTCACAGCTGGTTTATGGTGGCTTTATACTCCATTAGATTGTTGTGATCTTTCAGCACGGTGGCCACACATTTGCCATGCTTCGCACAGAGGATGTTGTGGTTGCTGCACATCCTCTGTTCTGTTTTCCTCTAAGCAGAGGAGGGAAGTAGTTGTGAGGTGATACTAACTGTTCTCCAAATTATATTAAAGACTCATGTTTTCATTTTTTTAAACTACATCCCAATATCCCACTATTTCCACTGTTGTGGAAACCATTATTAGGTAATTCACCAAACCTGTTTGTCCACATTGCCTCTTGAATATCCTGGTCTGTCAGGGTGGTAGACCAGGGATTTTGATATAAATATAACAGATATCTCTTGACACCCAGGCATCATAGAACCGGGTGACTGTGGTGAGCTTAATGCAAAACATAATTGTGCAGATTTTTGTTTCACTTAGCAGCATATTGATGTGGTTCCTTCTATCCTTACCTCCAGCTGCAGCATTGGAAAGGGAGATTGCACAATGCCGAATTGGACTGCACTACCTCATGTGCATATCCATGCATATATAGCAATTAGACAACACTGACTTTATTCAGATGTAGCCTTTAAGTTCCCCCATGAGAGGAAATAACGTGAGATATGCATCAGAATGTCATTATTTTATAGTCAGCAAAAGCTTTCCGTGATATGACAGATTAACTCAGCACTGACAGTCAACTTAGCGATGGCACCGAGACCACCGGCAGCCTGCGACTTTTGGTGTACCGGAGATAAAACTTTTTTCAAATGCCAACTAGTCTGTGGCATTTAGGGACGTGTGATCCTTTTCATATCACCTGCCTAAATGGTCTCAACTACCCTGGCCCACCAATGGTAATTGGGGTCATTCAGGAACAATGATATGAGGTCAGAATCGCAGGTAGCCTTGCGTGAAGCTGGATCTTACTGTAGGTTCCAGACTTGCCGGTCACTGCTCCTGTTTTTCCATTTATTTCCCCATTTTATTTCATGAGATTTTACTGACTGTACATTCTCAGCCTAACGTCTGGCTGAATGTAAAGATGTTATTCTATATCCTGATATAGTACAGCTTTTGTAGACCACTTTTCTGCTATCTGTTGCCGCTGGTATCTGTCCCAACCATCAAAATGAAATGCAAATAAGATCTTCAATGTGGAGCACATTTTTACATGTTGCCACATAATAACACTGAATGTGAGACCGAAAGCTGCAAGTGGGTTTAATGTGCTAAAGACCTGGTTCTGAGTGCGAGAACTCTACATCAACTCCACATTATGTCCTTTTAAATGAAATATCAATCACTCAGCGCTGAATGTACACACAGAATATCTGCAGTTAGGGACTAACGATTCTCTCATTTGCTGTGCCTTATCATGGATATTAATGCTGACATTACTGTGAGTGATCCAGTACACTTTATAACATTCCGCCAGCACTACTCAGTGCAGCAGGAAGAGCTGTGCCAGTGCATCTTTTCTATGTAATTTCCATGCTTGGCTCATAATTTCTTGCTGTGATGACTTACAGGAAGCTCATTTGGATTAAGGTATGTCTCACTGTCTGACGTTATTCTTCTCAGACAAATGTGATTTTTCAAACAGACAAAGATACTGGCTGTGTGACGAGATCTTGCCTTTCAATTTTGTGTATATTTTGTGATGGGTATGTCACTTGTTATGCTGGAATAACATAACAAGGCTTATTATACTATATTCCACTTTTGTATGTTGTGCTTATTTGTCATAGCCAGTTTGACAATTACTAATTAGTGGCCCAGTGGAGCATAAAAACTGCATTAGCAGATGTGATGCAAATGCGATACAGACAGTGAGAAATGTGTTTAGTAGGCTGATCATCTTCCCAGTTAAATCAAATATTCACCTCAATATCTCTGCATGGAGACGTCATTTGTGCAGGTAAACAGTTTACTTGTCTTATTTTCTTTAATGGTATGGTGATTGAACTAACAGTAGATGGCAGGAGTGTCTTGTGTCATGACAGGCCCAATCTTCTCCATGTTGTGATCGCACATCAGTTGCACTCGATCCAGTCTTTTACCTCTGCCTCATCCTCTAGGACACCCAACATGTGGTCGGTCAAAATATACACCCACATCTTCTGAAAACAAATCAATGGAATACACCCAGTTCAGCATGTGGGCACACAGTGGAAATCAATGAATTAATGCCACTCATGAGCCAGATGTCATTCAGTTTGGTTCTATTTTGTGTTATGGTGCTGCAGTATTGAAAGTGTTTATCAGCCAGTTTGTTGCAAATACTTATATACTGTAGGCTTTTTCACTTGTGTCATTAGTTCATGTTGGGGGTGCATTTACTCGGCAGCTATAAGACCAAAACTTTAATGAAGGGGTTCCTATTGTACAGACCGTCCTATTTCTGTCCTGCCAACACAGCACACGTGTCACAGATTATAACAAAATGGTAGCGTGTAAGAAATATGGACAGTGTAACAAAAGCATCAGCTACCTCCCACTAAGTCTGTTATCTCCTCTTCTTGTTGACAGTGTCTGACCCTCTCATGCTACTGGACAACATCAGAAGTGACAGGAAGTGAACTTTTTTATTGAGCGTACATTTAGCTTCCCAGCACTGTTCACACTTGTGTGTGAGCTCCCCACTTACATAAACCATGACTCACTAATGATCACAAATGATTATCCTGATGAAGTTAGCCTTTCACCCCACACACACTGGTTGCGAGCGACACTTCACTCTCTAATGTCTGTGAAGGAATCTGATTTGCCCCTGAGTGGTAGTGCTATTAAGCATGCAATGGTTGGCATTAGGGAGGCTTTATTTTACACTAGCCACACTGTAGGCTGTGTCTTTTCTCATGTTAGGCATTTTTAACAACATCATAAAGTGATGAATCCTGTAGTGTGTTTATTCTAAATATCAATGTTGTTCTGACTCCAGTTTCTATGAAAGCAAATTTTTCTGCATGTGCATGAACATGCAATGTCATTTTTAACCATACTAGTGTTGCGTCTTCTGTCAGTCAGTTAGGCCATCAGTTAGGTCCAAACTCAAATATCTCAACAAGGATGACTTTGCAGATCCCTGACTTTCACTGTAGCACCACCGTAAGGCTGATATTTGAGGTTTTTAGTGACATTTCTTGGCAAATTTGTGTTTAGTGCTGATTAGCAAATGTTAGCATGCTAAAACACTAAGTTAAAATGGAGACCTACTAAACCTTATTTGAATTGTCACATGCTAAACATTACCATGTTAACATTTTAGCTTAGATGACCTAACCTGTGTTAGGTATCTGTATCTGATATCTGTGTTGAACATTGATAGATACAGTACAGGATAACAGGAAATCGCTCTGATGAAGGATACGAGAGCAAAGTAGAACAGCTTTACATCATTTGTAAAATCCTGATGTAGCTGGAAAAAAATCTAGGCAAAATATAGTATTGCTTTGCAGATATGGTCTAAAAGAATGAGCCCAAATATGGTAAAGCTTTCATGCTATTAATCATGGGTGCCTGTCAGTGTGATGACAGAACGAAATGTGACAGTCCTCTAATATAATAGGAGTCAGTGAGATAACGCCGGGTTACTTTTCTTTCTGGAAGATAAATATGATAATGAGTGACTGCTAATGTCAGAGAGGCTGAGTGGGATGGCTTTCATTACAGTGATTCAGCCCACTCCAATAATACGCCAATTTCCATCAAAAATGAGAGAGTTTAAAAAGCACATGTCATGCACTTTCACAGCATCTCCAAACGTACAATACGTCATCATATCTTTTATTTTACAGCCAGTAGGATTCAAAGGTGCAGTACTGTGTCTACAAATGCAGTGCAAGGCAGAATGGCAGGTAAACATGACAGGGTACAATAAAAAAGGCACAGCACCATTAGCCACTGCACAACAGTGTCACATGAAGCTACAGTTGGCTTGATACATTCCTGAAAAAGACAACAGCTTTAGAAACGTGTTGTATGAGCGTAGAGCTTATTGCATGTCCATGTCATAGTTTTACTTTGATTGACACAATAATTCCCCTACATTCTCACAAGAGTGACTACAACAGATACACGTTTGTGCTCGTACATTGAAAATTACACATAGGCTACATATAATGCCACTTCAGTTCAAAATGTTTTATTTTGCACATTCATTTAGTACAAATACACTTACCTGAGACAAGGACTCACAATCTGTCACCTACAATGGTACATGGATTGCTAGAATACAAACCCAGGAAAGCTACTAATCACTACTCTCCTACACTGTGCTGTATGTAGGATACATTCAATTTTCACCACAACATGTGAGGGCATCAATCCATAATAAGTGATAATGGCAAGGAATGGTGGCTGTAAAAATAAAATAGTTAAGTCATATCGTTTATTAATCTATGTCCTGGTCTCTGAAGGGTTTCTATACCTCTCCTAAAAATAGAGGCATCATCAGCTTTCTTTCTTTATTATCGCTCCTCTTGGCCTGTTTTACTGATACAAACCCAACAGTGAACCATTCCTGGTTTAAAAATGGCATTTGATCAGGACACTACTCCACCGAGAGCATCCTTCATGTCTCATTGAATGATAATTACTTCATTCCATCTTAACAGCTTTGGGAGCATCAGCAGCTTTTTGTTTAGTGGGGGTCTTTCTGCCCTCTTGCTCAGTCTTCCTGGGCAGTCTGGGGCTGACAGCAGCTTTCCGGCCAGTCTGAGGACTGGAGGAGCCGGCAGCCATTTTGCGTTGAAGTAGCGGGCTCCTGGAACCCTTGGGCTTTGTTGGTGTCGATAAAGAGTCCATGACCTTGAGTGACCTCAGGCTGAGCAGACCACAGAAGTAGTTACACTGGTGCTGGGAGACAAACTGCTCAAAAACTTTGGGATTCCCATCAATGGATAGACCTTGATGCCTGCAGCAAGACACACATCACACAGCAAAACCAAATGTTACAGTCATGATCTGTATAAATGCAAATTACCTGTAAAATTAGGTTTTCACAGTGTAATTTACAGACACAACACAACACAAATATACTAACCCCGTTGATTTGACTGAGATTCCAACGCCGGTGATCTTCGTGTCAACACCTGCAAAACAACACCACGCAATTACTTTACTTTTCTGTTGCTCATGTAAAATATTCAAATGTGACAGACATGCAAAGTGACATGTCACCGCATTCGCTACGACACTAAGAGTGTAAGAGGTAGAAAAAATAAATAAAAATACGAATGGAGTTTCAGAACGCAACACATTTAAAATGTTCTCACAAATACATGCAAAAAGTAAAATCTAACTAAGATGAAGAATCATAAATCAAAGCCATATATGCTTGTTTTTTGTCTGACAAGATACATCCTCTTAATGAGCAGTTTTTAATGGTAGAGCATTTCACTTGTTTTAGGCTTTATGTCCTTAATTATCTTAATAAAATATTAGAATATCTTACTGAGATTGTATTACTGGTACTGAGTAACTTCATGCTTGAAACTAGAACTTCCAGGATAATAACCCTAACCCTACCTTCTAGCCGACTGAGTAGCAGATTGCCATTGGTCCACTGAAAGATCCAGTGCTGCAGGGCACAGCACTTCTGCTCCACCTCAGAGCCAGTCTTCATATCTATTCTGCCTGTGTGATCCAGGATGGAGTATTTCTGATAGACTCCTGTCAGATCAGCCTCCACTGTGGCATACGGGACAGCGTTTGCAGGTCGGTACATCAAGTAGACTGGAATCACCCTGTGTAACACAGATTGTTGTGATGTCAGTCACCTTTAGAGAGGCTAAATGGTTCATGTGCTGTAAGAGAATGTTAACTTTGATGAAGCATGAACTGATTGTACTCACTCAAGAGAGGGGCCAAAGTTTTCAATGAGTCTCGCTTCTGTGGAGAAGATTTTGCAGTATTCACGAGCCAAGTTCTGGATTTTACACTCCTGTATGCAGAACATTGGAGAATAGCCAGTAACAATAAGCTCAACCTACACCAGTATGTTTATTCAATCTCCATTTGATTAGTACCACAGTAATCCTACGTGGGTGGAAGGAATGATACCTTACTGATTCTCTTTAATGCTGAATTTGTTAGCTGATTGAATGGCATGTTTAAATTAAAGCAGACACAAATAGATTAAAAAAATCAAACCCTTCTTACATACCTGCTTGACAATGTCTAAGTTCCTGTCTATAAGGCAGCTTTCTCCTTTGCCTCCATAGGCGATGGGGTTGCGTGCTTTAATGATGCATGTGTTTCCAGACTCAAACACAGGCTCGAGACCATAGATGACTTTTGCTCTCCAGACTTTATGTGAGCAGCCCTCACCAATATGAGATTCCTTCATCATTATACGGCCAAAGAATTTGTTACCCAAAACTCCAGAATCAGCCACGCCCTTGTTGAATATCAACGGTGTCATTTCAATTTCTTCTCCAGCTGCGTACAGAGTATGTAAGAACGGCAGTCAGAGAAACATTTGGGCTGTGATGCAGGAAAAACGGTGATCTAAACACATTAAATGTCATCTTACCACCGAGGTCCTCACACAGAGACATGCCAGCCAAGACTGCAACACAGTGAGAGAGGACAGAATGAGACTGCTGCCCAGCAATGAAAGCAAAAAGATTTCTTTTATGCCACATGTAAGGTAAATGGGTACATACTGTCCGCACTAAGAAGACAGTCTGTTGACTCTGTCCCATATTCATTTGTGATTGTACATCCATAAACACCAGAGTCTCTGCATGACGCCTGAACAATGGCCAGATTGACCTGAGTTTCATCCCCTGCACTGAGAAACACAAACAAATGACCCAGAATGCTTCAGTAAACCTGTGGAGTCTTTATCTTTGGAATTGTAGGAGTATGTCTGTCAGCCCACAACTATGTTATTTTGGAATGAGGAATTTAAAAGCAGTTTTTCTCGCTAAGAGCCTTCATTTTAAAAAACACACCACAGCATTTTATTGACATGTTTCAACAGGTCTCTCCAAATATGACATTTTTTTGTGAAGCTGCAGAGTTGCTTTAGTCTTATTCTGGAAACTTACTTTTTCTTAATCTGAGCAATCTCCTCTTCATTTCTGTACCATTTGATTGTAGAGTCGCTAAGAACGTTGAAGAACTGGCACCACAATTTCAAGTGTCCCGAGGCGTCTGCGAACGTTTCACCCCTGATCTTACGAATAACTTGAGGAGCTGCAGTGAAAGAGACCCAACACAGACAACATGGTGAAGTTACACACTCTTCTATGTTGTACCTATCAAACAATCCTTAACATATCCAGTCTGATACATACTGCATGTACTATATACATTATACTTCCCATATTGCATAGTGTACTGGGATTGTATGACTAGTATACTGGGACAAGTAGTAGGCTGGACAGTTAAACATATAAACTGTTTCACATCTTGGTTACCTCCACCCAGTACACTGTTACCCACAACTGATCAACAGTGTATGATTGGCAATATTTTTAGCCCTGTGGAACAGAGCTAGAATGAAAAATCAGCCAAGCTGATATTAGCTTATGCCGCATATGTCAGTGTTGGTGTATATATTGGCTAATAAGTAACAGCATTGCACTCCAGAAATGCCAAACTAGGTTTGAGGTCATTTAGAACAATTGCAAAGTTTGTCCACCAGAGACCACTGACAGGTTGGTTTTTCAACTCTAGAATGATGCACTCTTTTCTTTTTCTTTTCTTGGTCACAATTCTTTTTTCACAAATCTACAGGATCCATGTCAAGATTCTAAATGTTTTCATATTTAGAAAAATGTATTACAATTGTAAAACAATGTATTAAACACCACTGGCTTTACAAACACCAGATCTATAAAGACGTGTGCATCTGTCTCTGGGTATGGTTACATTCTGAGGAGCTTGTGAATTGCGTCTCTCAGGCAGCTCTACCAGCATCGCTGTCTGCCACAGTGTCTTTTTTTGATGCTATCATTGGGGAAGAATGAAGAAGTTCCATATGGTACACAATTTCCAACAATTTCGATTAAAGCAGCAAGTCTTCCAGCAACGTTTGAAACTACTGTTTCAACATGAAGGCCATTTTACCTTTGAACTGGTTATGCTTGTCCTTCTCTGCAGGTTTCCCCTCAGTTTTGGGCTGCTGACTTGGTGCTTGAGTCTCAGATGTCATCTTCCTCCTACTCAAGAGCGGAGAACGTCTTTCTGCAGGAGAGCTTTGCTCGTCAGGGGGCTGCAGCAGCGGTGACTGTCGTGTCAGGCTTGGGGACGTACAGAGGCTCACAGGACTTAGGGAAGGCTTGCTGCTCTGTGCAGAAACTTCCTTTTTCTGGGTTTGGCTTTCAGCTGGTGATGTGGCCTCTGAGGCCTCTTCAGGTTTGGCTTTGGGGGTTAAGATTTTGCGTCGGGCCCCAGAGGCCAGCTCCTGTGCAGTAGCAGAAGGAATGGGAGACATACAGTTCCTTTTCTTTAACAATGGAATAGCCTCACCAGTCGGATTGGCTGAGGAGTCAGCCCTTGAAAATTCCTCAAGCATAGAGCTGTCCCGCTGATTAAGTTGATTATTCTCTCGTGTGTCTGTGCCAAGTATACTTTTAGTGGAACACTTTTGTACACTCTGCAAAGAATTGTGTTTTGTGCTGTGTTCTTCCATTTTGTATTGATCCAGAAGTGACTCAGTAGTCCCCCTTCTACTTTTGCTGTTGAGTTTATTTTCTGGAGTTAACTTTTGTTTAAATCCCATATCTTTGCCTTGCACAGGTTCATCTTTGGCATGCTCTGAAACAGTAATAATTGACTCTTGACCATCAGCCTTTTTAGGTGTCACTGTAAGTGGAGTTCCAGGACCTCGGCTGACAGTTCCAGATTGGTTTGAAAGTGATCTGTTGGTCAGTTCATCCTTAGAAGTTGAAGGAAGAAATCTGTTTTCATTCCCAGGCGAGGAAACAACAGGGCAATCTTTCAGAGTAACCAGGGCTGATGTTCCAGTTCCCTGGCAAATGTCTGTCACACCTTCATTGTATTTTTTGGCACTGCCATGAAGTCCTGCGATGTCTACAGTGGTGCCATTGTCTACAACAGAGATAGGCGGGGTTATGAGAGGTTTTTGTAAAGCTTGAAGAGGCGGTGAAGTTGCATTTGTCTGAATTTGTTCCTGATCAGTTTTATTTAGTTGATGATAAACCTCCATGAGTGTGTCCTTTAAGTTCCTGGGAGGAGTGCTGTCAACACTTGTCTCAGTCTTCCTGTCAGGCATCGACTTCTTCACTTCCAGTTTACAGTTGCTGTCATCATTTTTTAAGGGCTCACATGTTTCTCTAGAAGTTGTGATTGGATCTTGTACAAAGTCAGCACAGACCGGTGTGGTGGTCACTGAATTTTCTAGCATGGAGTCAAGAGCCTTTATTTGTGATCTCAAAAGTTCAGCTATAGATATGACTTTTGTGACAGGCTTTTGAATTTCTTGGAAGTTTTTCATTTGGTATTCAGGCAAGTTTGTGTCTTTCAGAGTTTTTGTTGGGAGTGGGAGAGCAGGCTCAGATATTTTTGACTTCAGATTATGTAATTCTGAATTAGTTTCCTCTCCTATTTTTACTATATGCTCATTCTTCTCCATTTTTTTATCAGATGCATCCACAATGATAGCATCAGGGTCTTTATATGCTGCATCTTTGGTCTTTTCTGTTTCGGTGTGTTCAGTCATGTGCAGAACAGCACTTTCTGTCTCCATCGCAACTATCTTCTCATCTGGAGCCACACTGTCAGACATTAATAACTTACCTACCTCCTTACCCTCTACCTTCTCACCAACTTGTATTTCTGTCCCTTCAACAGTTTTTATAGCTGTATCAACTTGGCTTTGCTGGGCGCTGGGCGAAATGTTAAACCCTTGGGTGTTCCCACCACCACGAGGGCTTTGGAGGGGTGACTTCTGTAGGTCTGTAAAAAGGGCCGTATGGCTTTCATTTGATCCTCTGGAATGATCCCATGTGTCCAGTGTCATTTTGTCAATGGCTGCTCGAAGACCATGGTGGAAAGAAGGTGTCTGGATTTCATCTGTCGACGTATCTCTCACTGATGGAGTCTTTTGTGGCGGTTGTGGGTCCATCGCGTGCTGGTTGAGTGGAGGCTCAAGGTTGACAGGTGCATCATTCCTGTTCATCTTTGTCTGGGCATGTGTAACCTTGGGACATAATACAAGCAGAGGTTTCCATGCTGTAAATACTTATTCCTTTATCCCCGGCTATGCTGGACATGCATAAACACATGCAATTTTAAAAACAGCAACTGCGTAACCAGCAACAGAGAGAGAACAGAACAGAAACATTTATTTTTTTACATTTTGAATTAGAAAGCTTTTGCAAAATCCACGATGACATATCAGTTCGCCTTCACCCAGAGTCCAAACACTTTTGACAATCTGAGAGTCTACTTTTTGCCATGACTCACGAACTGCAGGACAGTGGGATCTGTCATAGTTAGACTTATGCATGGTACACTGCTCTGTTCCATAGATGTGCCAATAAAGCATGTTTATTGAGCTGAATCCCTTTTGTAAGTTACTATTATATAGAATTCAGTGTGTAACATATGTCAATTCATTACAGGTGAGATAAGCCATTATATAGCTCAAGGGTCATTCTCTTTTCCTATATTAAAATCAGTATAAATACGATATTAATAGTCATTATAAAATACAATCCTTGTACTTAATTCTGACATTGTGAGGCATATAGCTTCACATATATATGAGCATATAGCCACCTTACATGTGAATGGAAGATGGCCGTTTTACATTTAAGTGTAGCCAGAAAGGAATGTGAACTATTTCAAGAGGTACTTCAGCTGTGCAGTGTTTTGTCTCAGTGACGTCAGTATTCAACCATGCAACTGGCGATTACATAAGCAGTGGACGAGATAGATTGACAATACAAATAGCAAAAGACATGTTTTATTCCAAAGAAAGCTAATCATTTCTTCATTTTCTTTACGTTATGTCAGAATATTCAGTTAGTTATATGCACTTACTTATATAACTTCATCATTCCGGTCACACTCCACCCTCACTTTCACTTTTAAAAGAATTGGTTGGGAGAGAGTTAGATGGGAATATCAATACCACCCTCATGTCAGTTGGTTAAAGTTCAACTGAGATTAAATTGCTTTTTTTTTTTTGTTTGCTGCAGAATACATATTTGCTCTAAGGCTACAGTCAGCAGCTGTTAGCTTAGCCTCACACAAAGGCCTCTGTCAAATGTCAATTTCTGTTGTTAGTCTATATCTAATTGATAAATGCATATAAAACCTGAAGCGTAGAAACAAAAATTACCGTCTGACAGAGACAGGCTAGCTGTTTCCCTGTTCCCAGTCTCTATGCTTTGCAGGAAATCTGCTTTATCCATGTATTATTGCAGAATGCCAAATTCTAAGTATGGTTCCAAATCATAATCAATGCTGCAAAGGCCAACTCTCAGACCTGTGAAATTACAATATCAAACGCAATGCATCAATATACCTGTTGTGTCACATGTGCGTCATTTACTTCTCGTCACACACACATACTTGTAAAATCCATAAATAGCTCCAGGTTGCTTGTGTTACTGATGAGGCCTGCGTTGGCAGCACAAAGCACTCATGAGCTCATGCGAAAAGGCTCACTCACCTCACTCAGCAGCGCTGGCCCAGACACAGACACATTTTTTTGGCAGGGCCTTGTTTCCTTCTCAGACAGCTGATCTGCAGCCTGTTCACACGGACGCTGGGGTAAAGCAGCCCTGCTTTCACACGGTGCTTTCACTGCGTCTCTGTGTGCTAAAGATGCACCAGTGGGAGTATTTGACTTCTCGTCAATGTCCATGACTGTAACACGTTCTGTTTTTGAAATGTCCTCCTTCGCTATGCTGGGTTGCTGGGATGCTGCAGCGCTCATAAGCAGTTGTGTTGAGGTTACGTGAGGACTTTGTGTCTGCTTTTCCAAATGTTCTTCCGTGTCTTTGCGTCCAGCTTCCTTCTCATGCTTTGCAGCTTGTCTGCCTTCAGTTCCTTGCATAGTATGACTTGTAGATGTAAGAGCAGCAGGGGAGACAGAGGCAGTGAACTGTTTCTTCTGTGAAGGCACAGTTACCTTAACATGTGCGTTTTCATTCTTTGACGGCCTTTCAACAAGAAATACTTCGTCTGTTTTCGATTTCTGATGTTCTGTCACGTTCCTGGAGTCTGAATCCACAACAGTGTTCTCTACTTCCATAAGCTCTTCTGAATCGCCCTCAGACTGTACTGACTCTGTGCAGGCCGGAGCTCCAGAGGTACAAATCTCATCTTTTGTCCTTCTCTCCTCAGATGCCGGCTCCCCTGGTGTGTCTGATTTTGCAACTTTGGCACTGCTGGAGATTTTAATCTTCTTTTTGATGAAGGGGGTTTTGGGTTGATGTGCAGTAAAAATCTTCTGGGCAGAGTCGTATATATATGTCCCACTCTTGGTGCCGTTTTCACTGATGGCCTGTCCATTAGTGACAGCAGACACTGCTCCATTAGTGATGGGGACCAGCTTTTCTTCCACCTCTTGCACAGCAGCCTCCTGCAACCTGGCTTCAGGTTCTATGGCTACAGCCTGATGGTTCTCCTCATTGCCCTCGTCCTCCATGGAGCTTGGCGTGCTGAGAAAGGCCTCCATCGTGGAGCGGCGTTTCCTCAGAGTGCGGTCTGGACTGATGGTTCGCAGTGGCTCCTGGTTTTCTTTACCTTCCACTTCCCTGCGTCTGTTGTCGGCCTTTTGTTTGAGCTTGGCAAAGTAGCGCTGGTGGATCTTGAACTCATTCATTTCACCCACCTCCAGAACCCCAGAGCAGGACACAATGCCTTTACTGTTGCTGGCTGAGGCCTGGTACATAGCTGCATCCTCCACAGTGCAACTGCAAAGAAAAGCCAATAGAAGTGGTCTTAATTCAAATTAAAGGATTAAAATAATTCACGATGGTTTTGTGCCATCCTTGAGAGTGACCTATGCCGAGCAGTAATTTAAATGTCATTATAGAGAGTTTGTACAGGCTAATACAATGCTGATATTGGTATCTTGGTAGAAAAAGTGCAGTCAGACGTCACATGAGTGTTTCCAAACATACATACTTGTAAATGTGCAGGGAATGACTTTGTCCATTGCGGAATATTTGATATTTAGGCAGCCCACAGTATCTGTCTAACTGCACATCATCCTTATACCAGATAACTTGAGGAGCAGGGTGTCCTAAAAAAGAAAGAAAGAAAGAAAGAAAGAAAGAAAGAAAGAAAGAAGAGAGAACAATGTGGACATCAGGCAAAACAACCAGAAAGGCAGCAGTTTAGTTAGAGAAATCTGGGTGTGTTATAATTTTTTCAGATGCAGTATAGTATTATTGAGCATGAGACAGATTTTTCATGCAGTGCTGTTTATTATTGTATGTTCCTGTAGTATATCTCCATTGATCTGCTTGCAAGGTGTTACTGCACAGTGTGTTTACCTGTAACCACACAGGTGAATTTCACATTGCAATTCTCGGACACAGCTTTTGACTTGAGGGTTGTCTCGAAGGAGGGCTGTGTTTCCTCCGTTAACTGTGCCATCATACTGCAGAGTGTGCTCCTGTGTGAGAAAAGGGAGCTGGTCAGTCAAGTTGGAAAGGGTTTTTTTTGTTGTTGTTGTTTGTTTGTTTGTTTTTTGTCTTTTTAAGTTTAACATCATTCAATACTGGATTATTGTTTCATGTAAATGAGCAGTTTTCAGACGGTGAATGGTTCATTTTTCTTTCAAACTGATGAGCTAGTAGACCACGTTTTCTATCATTCTCAGAATCTGAAATAAAAACACCAGATGTGCTACTTGTCTTAAGACATTGTCCCCATTACGTCTAGATGACATTCTCCACATTAAAGCGCTGATGATGGAAGTTAATGCAGCTCAGAGACAATTTCTGATTAAAATTTAATGTTTCTGCTCCGATCACTGTTAAAAAACACGGAGTAGCGACTGTGATGGCTCACATAGTTTCAGAAGAAGGATGGAAATGGTAAATGAATGTTTTGAGCCAGTTTGTCACCAGCTTGGCTGTTGCTGGAACAAGACAATGCAAATTTAGGTTAGAGCCTGTGTGGAGCTCAATATGACGGATAATTATCCAAAGTAATAATAATAATAATAATAAAGGAAAATAAACTAAAAAGACATAAGCTCTTATTTTTTATATAATCTGGGGATTTAAATCATCACTGAGCTTTTCGTAGTTTTTTTTTTTTTTTAACAGTGCACTGATTTGGTCATCGAAGCCAAGTTTGAACATTTGCCTTCAATCACTTAAACAATACAAATTCAGACTAGACTAAGATTTATCTGTACTGCGTGTTAGGACGTTCTTATTAGAAGTAAATGTTACACATTCTTATTTTCACAGACCACAGAAAACAGAAACTTAAGTGTTTCCTGTGATCTTTGACTTGTGCAGTTCAGTATGAACAGTTATTTGGCATGTTCTCAGAGAAGTCTAATTAGACCATATGACACTAATTATAAAAATGAAACCACAAACAGAATGGTTCAAGAATATTGAACCATTATACCACTATAATGGAAATGTGAAGGAAATTTCACACACATATAATATAAATTGATGTGGGCTTGCATGCATGATGTAAAACGCTCGTATATATTACGTGCAGTTGACCCATGTCCGGTGTTGACATCCATTTCAGTTTTGGTTCAGGGCACGGTTAAAAGATGCTGTTACACTTCACTGCATGTTACTCACCACTAAGCAAATTAAACAAGACACTAACACTAAAGACAGTCACACTTAATAAGACAGTGTGCATATGGCATGGCTTGCACCGTGTGCTGCTGTTTGTCTTGTCAGAATTCAATGCTGACCTACTGCATATGCGATAAAAATACTGCAGTAATTTAGTTATGATGAGTGAATCTTTAAGATAAATGTGTTTGACTTTTGCAGAAAGTTTTGCCCAACAGCGTTTTCTGTTGCTCATTTCAGGAAATGATTTAGTTCTCAGTTCTTGCTGGAAACAATACCTGCATCCAAACTACCTCAGCTTATGATTTTGCAGCTACAACACACATGAATCGCACAAGCAATTGTTTTGTTCAGGCCCAACGAAGAGTGACAAAGAATCAAATGTCTAGTTTTCCTTATTGGACTCCTAGAATCCAATAATGCTGTATATCATTCTTATATCAAATAACATGTGGGATATGGTATCCTGAAAAAAAAAAGAGAGAGAGAGAGAGACAGGAAAGAAAGGGCAATATTAAAGTGTGTCTGTATCCTCTATAGCTACTTAATGTCGCTGGCTGGCCTGTGAGACTGGCTAGAAGAAAAAAATCTATTACTCCACTCTCTCAAAAGACACTTGACGGTTTCTTCCTTTCAACTGAGGCAAAATTAAAGAGTTGGTCCTGAGTGTATTGCTTGATGTGAAATGGGGCCCATGCCGCATAACTGAGATGCTGTTCTTAATCAGAAGTTTATTTAAACTTTGGTGACCATGGCAACAAACAAAGAAATAACATGGCACACATGTACGCACGAGGTTAGGAAAATCTCTAAGTACTGATGTATGATAGAGCACATGTTGCAGTGCGTCAGCAGGTAGCACAGCACGCTGTCAGTGTTGCACAGTACCTGTTTTCTGGCCTCACTCCGGAGAGGTAGCTGCAGCCGCTAAGCCGGCTACTCCCACTGACATCATCCCCATTGCTGGATCTCCCATTGCCAAAAGAGGAGCGCGTTATCCTCCGTGAACCCATTTCCAAAAGTTAGAGGGAGAAAAAAAAGTTCTCCAGGACAAAAAAAGAAGTTTGTGGTTTTACTTATTTTTGTCTCTCCTGAGAAATTAGCAAGAGCTATAAGAGACAAGAGTGAAAACATGATAAAACACTGATAACTTGACCGCAGACAGAACAGAGAGAAACATTACATAAACTGTTTTTCTGTAGTTGAGGTTAAAAATTCAAACATCAGCAAGAGATGCTCTGTAAAAATACACCTCTGTCCTATTCATTATTTACATGAACAACATTCAGCCGTCTGTTTTATCCAGTTAACTCACCGTTGACAGGTTTCTTTCCCTCCTTTGACAGATACCCCACAGCAATGACTGAAGGCGCTGCAATTTCCAATCAAACATGAGCATGCGTAGGCTGCTGGACTATTTATAGTTGGCCTGCAAATAGGCACAAGAGCACATCATACTTTCCAAAACTTGCCTTTGGACCATTTTACATGAAACAATCTGCTAACAGCAAAAAAAATTAGAAGCCATGTAGTGAAAAAGTCTCCACAGAAACAAGAAAAATCCTTTGGAAGAGCAAAAGATTATTCCAAGTTAAACACAAGGTCATCCCAGGTTTGGTAGTTCCACGAATAGGAGGACAGGGTTTAAAAAACAGGGCGAAGGGTTTTTTCTAATCTGTTACCAATGGATCACATGTGCTCAGAGAAGAGGGGGACCACTTGTGTGGTCAGTAGTCGGCGTTAAGCTCTGTGTACAGACTGTGGTTCAGAATCATATGAGCCTGTCAATCAGGAGAATGACGCCTTCACTTTTAAGTCCATTAATATGAGCAGTACATTCTCTCAGTCACACTTTCCAAACATGAAAGTGACCTCTGTTAACCAGAGGACTTGTTAATACAGAGTTTAAGCAAAACCTTACAAAAACAGCACAAATTGGCACCTGTTTTCCATTTGGTGTCATTTAAAAAAAAGATAAAAGTATATTTTTAGCATATAATATAACCGAAGATGGTGAAACCTACCAAGCTCTTTGGCATGCATTGTCCACTGACTGACAATTGCTTTGGATCCCCGGAGGAAAAGCAGTAGGAATAGAACAGCCTTATATAGGCAGATCCCTTCGACTGTCAAAGAGCTCTTATCTTTACACAAGCATGCACGTACACACAGTCTTTCTCTCACACTCACGGATCAGTGATTGGCTCTTCAATTAGTCTTTTTCTTTTGTACTTTACCTGATGTGTTGATTTAGAAAATATATTAAAAAAAATAGGTACCGTGTCGATGTGTTTCTTTTTCATTAAACAAACCATAATTAAGTAGAAATTAAATTAACCAAAATTACCTTAAAGAATGTTTTATTCCCCCCTTGAAGTTATTTTTTGCCTGGTAAACAAACTTCACACCCTCCACATCTTCTTTGAACTGATAGCATCTGGCTCGAGGACTTCTATGAATTATAGCTTCCTGAGTGTCTTCTCCCTAAATCAAGTTCAAAGATATCAATCCGAATTTTCTCTCATGTTACCACATACGCTCCTCATATTGCACATATCTATGTGCCCTCTGATCAGCTATTTTCATTTTTTGTTCCATCCATCCATCACAGTCTTCTGCAACTCCCACACTTTCCGCTTTTCTTGC
The DNA here is from genome assembly GCF_051107435.1 of Chaetodon auriga. Lineage (NCBI taxonomy): Eukaryota > Metazoa > Chordata > Actinopteri > Chaetodontiformes > Chaetodontidae > Chaetodon > Chaetodon auriga. The sequence continues at coordinate 12,998,015 of NC_135074.1, read as the reverse complement.
CAAGGAGGTGATATTCTGACTCAACTTAACAACCAAGATTAACTGAAGAATTTCATTTCAATATAAGAGAAAAAATCGAACAAGCTCATAACATGTAAAAATTCTTTGGAAAAAACAACTAACTTCACAACAAGAGACAAAAAGGACACACAGTGAGGAATTCAGAATGGATTCCATGAGTGATTCCCATTCAACACACCCTATACGCGCGCACACACACACACACACACACACACACACACACACACACACACACACACACACACACACTGTAGAGTCATGTGTGAGCTGCACAGCCTTGTGTGTGACTGGCTGCCAGTCCTCTGTGAAGGGCCTGGAAAACACAGTTGCCTCAGCATGGTCTGTATAGTCCGGACAGGGCGTGTGCAGACAGATCAAAGCACAGCAGCATGTGGAGACACTACAGAGACTCTGTCGTGTGACTATTTGACAGTGAATCCCCCTTTAAGCATGTCAGTCAACAGTGATGGCTCGAGAGGGATTTCCTAATGCTCAACCACATACATGGACATAGAGAAAAAGGCAGAAGTAAAAATGTGGAAGAGACCTGCATCTCTTCTCATGAAAGCAGGACCAATGGAAAGATAGGATTCTTCAGATGATAGCGCTTTGACAGACATCTATATGCAGCTTTTCCAGGAACTTTTACTCATGCATGTAATATTATTCCCACTTTCCCCAAAACAAATAATCACAGCACTGTTTGAACAATCCCTCTTTAAATCTGAATTCAGATGGGGTCTGTTGGGGGCATGATTTCAGCATTGCATGCCTATTGCCTCATGCTTTGCTATGTATAGCGCTTCTCAAAATCCTGTTGTGGCTTAGTCTGGCAGATTTATAGAGGGGCTGCAGATGTGGCTCACTGGGATCACTACCTCTGGCTTTGTTGATACCATTATCTGTCTTTTACAAACATAATTGTGCACTATCAAGAATAGCTGGAGGTTACCGCAGGGCACATGTAAATTGTCATGACCAGTCATTAGAACCAGAGTGGTAATGGACAAGCACAGGTCTAGAGGTCTGCTGTTGTTCAGGATGTGTGCGAAGGTGTGTGTGTGTGCGTGTGTGTGCGTGTGCATGGAAACAGGGATAGACCAAAAGGTATGAAGCAGGTTGGACAACTGTCGGCTCTTCAGTTTCACTGTGGCATTTATTTACCAGCCCCATAGCCATCCAATAAATAGTGACCTTTCAGCCTGTGGTCATGAACCTTTCACTCACAACTTCCTCCTGTCTGGCACTCTTTCTCTGGTTGCCATTAGTACAACTAAAAGGGAAAATTGTGAAGCCTTGGCAGGATTTAGCCACACCAATATTCCTCCTTTTGTGTTAGTGTAACTGGCCAATCAGAGAGCACCTGCCTTCAGCCTCCAGCAAACCATTAAGCCCCTGAGTCACATACAATCGCAGCCAAAATGCAATGTAGTGTCATTTTTCTGCACAATTAAACCATTGCAACATTTCTGTCATGAAGAACTGCTGTGTGTAACTTCTCACCAGGTTATCTGAATGACGCCGCTCTGTGAGTAAGTGTTATTTGTCATCTTACATTGCAACATATCATCAGAATGGGTACGTCCACAAGGTTTAGATGGTGGTGTGAACTTGGACTGATCCCCTTTTAGCCAATGAAGCCAGCTACAGCTTCAAATGAGCGACTGCTGGCTAATATTGTGTTTCCTCTTGTTTGTTCCCGCTAGCTAATCAAGTGGTTGAGTGCATTCACATTATTTGAAATGTCAGTTGATGAAAAACATTTTGTACAAATGATGCTCATAATGGTCTTCGAGGAGGCCTTGCCCCATTAATGTGGCCACAGATTTGTAAAAAATAAAGGTTAAATTGAGAATTAACCGTTTGATGTTGCTGCCCACACAAACTCATGAGATAAATCACTACTATCAAAGCTACATGAAACACCAGCTGCATGAGGAACACACTGTTCTAATCCAGCTGGAATATAACAGTACCCAGATCCAAGATGGTTTGAGTGGTGAGGTGTCGACACGGGCAGGCGGGGAGAGGGGAACACCGGTGGGCAAACGGGGATCGAGGCAGTTATTATTGGGGTTTTAACTACTGATTATTGAATCTTTCCTGAACTGGGTCAAGTTTATGGGACCAAAATTGCAGAATGTATACCAGCATACTGACTTTTACATCACTGTCTCTCATAACATATCAAAGAAATTTATAATCAACTTAGTAATTTCAGTTCAGACCTGTCAGTTTCGGCCAAGACGGTTTACTGGCAGGGTGGGCCGGTGCCAAGTGTACCCCTAAACACACTCCCACAGTTGGACAGCAGAGTGTTTTGATGTTTGACAGGTCTCTGTGGAAACTGAGCTTGGCTTTGTACAGGCGTCTGGCCCGCTGCTGAGGCTGTGACATCATCTTCTGGATATTCACACCAGTGTCAGCTCCAAGGAAGCAGAAACAGGAGAAGACTTGACCTCCAAGGACAGCTGTGTGCCCCACAGACGCACACACACATTATGACTTTATACGCAGCATTGCTCACACCGCCTTCAGCCAATCACATGCACAGACTGTAAAGACACAGTCGCCTATGTTGTCCTGTATTGACTAATGGCGTTACTTATTACTGCAGCAGATTCCAGCAGCTGACGGCCATTTTGATGATGGTGATAAATTTGGCTGCTTCCCATTTTCAAATCAGCACTTTAGGAGTGAAGACACTGAAAACTTCCCACAGAAAGCAGATGAATGACAATTTGGTGGGAATTACTGCACTCTGGAGGTAAAGTGCAATCTAAACTGTTTGTGTGGGATATTGGAATTAAGAAATTTAATTTCTAACATTGCAAATTATATCACTTTGATTTCATTACACTTCTACTGGCTTGTGACATCATTCTTTTGTTCCTTTGTCGCATACAATTACAGCATAAAATGGTCTGCTGCTCAGTGTTGACCGCAGCTGCAGGGTGTGTATAAAATCTTTCAACTCAATTTTTTTTTTCTCTTTTTTTTGGTTCTATTAACAAATGTATAAATGTGTTCAGAAATATTACAAAATTAAACCTCTGCCAGATTTAAATCCTAAACATATTTCTGCCATTTCCTAAATTACCTTCATCTGATTAGTAAATAAATAACATAAAGTTTATATGAGCACTGACGTTACAGATTTTTCAGCAGATGGAATTACGGTGACCTCTAGTGGTAACAGTGGGAACTCCAAATTAAAACCAGTGTACCAGCTAAGGTTTCATTTGGCACTTGGCTGCTCGAAAATGCACTACAATCACCTCACTTGAGAATATCTCAAACATCTTTTGTATCAGTTTTAATTGAAGTGGCTAAAAAGACCTGAGTAGTTATACAGTGTAAAGTGTAAAATAAAACAGTGACATTTCAGTTACAAAAAACAATGAATCGTCAAGCAGACACAGTCCCTCTGAACACAAACTGAAGCCTTTATACAAAATGAGACCGTTAAGCTTCAGAAATGTCAACTTAATCTCCATGCAAGAAACATTCTCCAAACATACTTCTGACCTCATCTAATTTACAATCACTTCTAAACAATGAAACAGAAACAAAAAGCTAAAAATAAAACAGATCTTGAAATAAAAAACGGTAACCAATGAAGAAGAAGATATTGTAGACCGGCTGCACATGAATGAGAGGAGTGTGCAAACATTACTTTTTTTTCTCTTTCTTCTTCAGCATATCAACAACAGACGGTGCCTTGCGCTTTACACCTAGAAGGAAAACATGAGGAAACATTGAAGAAGCAGGATTTTCTTTAGATTCTTGATTTTCATACACGTATGATTGCTGCTATACCTTGCTTTTTGCTGGGTGATTCTGCAGGGACTCCAGATCTTTTGGCATAAGCTACCTTCATCCTCTGGATGTTCTTCTTGCTGATTACTTCATGCTGTACAATAGGATGTGGGTAGTCTTTACCCACGATGCATCCTGCTGCCTGCTGGATACTGCGTGGAGCTTTCCAAGGCTCATAGATGTACTCAGCTGGGAACTTCTTCAGAAGTGGAAGGTACTTCCTTTAAAGCAGAGCAGAGGACAAAGTACTTCAGAGAGTACATACTGCATATATTTTCTGAAAACTTGCGTGTTGGCATCATGATCTTACTTGATGTATTCTCCATTTTTGTCTGTCTTCTTTCCAAATGCAACAGGAGAGTAGACTCTGAAGAACTGGTGGAAGAAGGCACTTGCCGAAAGCCACTGCCAGTTTCCAGCGTTCAGAGCCCAGTCCCCATCCAACAACAGCTCCTCAAACACCTTCAGGGGCAGTGAACACATTGTCAAGAGTCAGATTCAGCAGTGCACTCCCACAGTCACTGCTGTCAACACTGTCAAACTCATCATGGACAGTTCTTCCTTGTCAAAATCTGGTGCCTTCATTACCCACAATGCAACTCAACTGCAGACAGTTCAGTCAGAGTTGTGCGTGTGTTATGCTGGTGGTGGCTAATGTAGCCTCGAGCTGCTAGCCTCAAGCAGAAATGAGGAGCAGGCTCCAGAGGTCTGGTTAAGCTCACTACTTTTTAACTCTACATCAGATTTTTTCAGTTTCAGGCTTGAGTGACATCGCTTGAAGCGATTTTTCAAAATCTGTTTAGCTCCCGCTGGAGCCATGAAAGGCTTCATACAACTTTCTTTCACATGTGCAGCAGAGCTCCCCAAGACCTGTGTGCAGACTTTGATGTGTAAAATCGACTGAGCTCTCCTTTAAGATGGCTGGAAAAAACCCTTTGATAACACTAAACTGACAACTAAAATGACAGAAGCCATTTTATCCAGACTTCAACATACTGAGGTGTTATTTTGTAGCTGCCTACCACATACTGTAACCTGCCCATGAAGACACACTCCATGAGGCCTGATGGCTTTTGTGCTTGTTCTTTGCTAAAGACAACATCATGCTCAATTTAAATCTACAGGAGCAATAAAGGCAAGCTCGTTTACACACCTTCTGCCCTTCTTCCCAGCTGATCCACAAGTCTCCCCTGGTGAGAAAACAAGCAACAGCATGTCTGGCCAGGTGGTGGATCCAGCCCTCCTGCCTCAGCTGAGTCATGATGGCATCAATGAAGGGGAAGCCAGTCCGAGCCTTAAGAGAAACATTTAAGATACAGGAGATTAGATCATCTCTAATTAACAGCGATGTTACTGTATCATCATGAGAACTCTTCTTCCAGCAGCATCATCTCTCTTTCCATTACTTTCCATTTAAAATAAGTTTCAAGGACTCAGTACCTCTCTCCATGCAGCCAGATATTCAGGGTTTGTGTCCCAGTCTACCTGGGTACAAACAGAGTTGCCCTCCATCTTGTTGAAGTGAGGGATCCCCACACTGGCTGTGTAGAAGAACTCTCTCCACAGCAGCTGGCCATGCAGGGACACCGGGGGATCTGAGTGCTTCTTCTGCAAATGCCACAAATACACAACAGTCCGACTAAGTCAAGCTTCAACAGGACTTCAGAGTTAGGACGATGCATTATTAGCCAAACACATTTTTCTGCTGCTTCCGTAGCTTGAATCCTCACCCCGCGATAGACGTCCGTCAGCCTCCACCAGAAGGTGCGTGCAGACAAGCAACCGAAAGTGACATATGGACTGAGGACAGTGGTGCTGGGGGTCAGAGAGTTTGGAGAAGTCTGCGGCTTCTCAAAGCTACACACCCACGCCTGAAGAAAGAAAACAGATGAAACACGTAAACCTGACAGAGCATATATGCCATCACACCAAGATTCATTCATTCATTTACACATGAAGGATTCTTTCTTGCTGGTTTGGATGTTGAATGGATAAAGTGATTTTATTTCTTTACGTCTCAGCAGTGAGTTTCAGTGTGAAAGCGCCTACTGATACTTCACATCCTTCAGTCATGTGGCATCAATGACACACATGTATGAAGTTGAAATACCGTTCTTTTCATATGCTCGTCCAGTCTCCTCAGAGCCTCCTGCTCTCCTCCAGGGAACTGCTCCTCTCCGAGAGCTGCAGTGTCCCGGCCGAGCTCCTCCAGAGGAGGGATCCCATATTTCTCCTCATGGTTTTCTGAACAGGGGGTCTTCACATCTTTGAAAGAAGAGATACATTTCAATTAAACGCTGCTTAAGACAAAAAATGTAACACTAAACTAACTGCTGTAAGTGTTTACTTGCATGAAGACATTACAATACATTTGCATTGTCCAGTTTTGTTTGTAGCACCTTTCATATCTTCCATGGTGGGAGCAGGGATCGGCCTCTTAGGGGGGCCTAGACTCTTCACTATTGCCTGCATTCGGTTATAAGTAAGAGGAGCCTTCCCATTGTTTTCCTCAATTATCCTATGAAGACACAACAGTCACAACAGAGGTATGCAGCAGTCTTAAAAAAATCAAATAAATAATTTCAAAAGTAGCAACTGTATAGGAAGTCAGACGACATAAAAACTGTACCCTGACGTGTGTACATGTCCAGCATGAGTAATACCTGTCTATATCATACAGAGTGTGGGAGATTTTGTAGATGACTTCGACTCCATGTTCTTTGGCCAAAGCCGTCACCGTGTTGTCCCGGCTCACACTGTAGGGCTCTGTGTCGTACTCGTAGGTCAGCTTTGTTACTTTCCATTTGTTGAACAGCTTGGGGAACACATCCTCCGGCTTCCCTCTCACAACAAAGAGCCTGAGGGAGTCACCATCATATGACAATATGACAACAGCAGTGCAACCAGTCTTATAATTTCAGGCAAGATCCTACAATTGCCTTATAATGGCAACGTTATTTCAAGTCAACATTACTGAATGTGATCCCTGTGTCTCCACCTGGAGTTGAGTTTCCTGAGGCTGCAGTCCAGGTCTTTGAGGGCTCCGATGAGGAACCTCCAGCGGTTGATACCCACACATGTGTTGTTATGGAGGTAAGGGTCCAGGATGAACACGGGGTAGAGCTCCTTACAGTCCCTCAGAGCAGCCATCAGTGCTGGGTTGTCATGCAGCCTGAGTCCCTTGCGGAACCAGTGAATGCACGTGTGAGCCATACCTGTGAACACATCAGCAGGCATTTCTTCAGCATTTCCTCTGTGACCCTAAAGGAGGTATATGGCCCCACCCACACACACACACACACACACACACACACACACACACACACACACACACACACACACTAGATGCTAAGGGAGATGTGAGCCGGTAGCTTGTAGCTTTTCAGTCTCACACAAAGTGCAGTACACATGTTAAAACGAAGGCAAATGTAACGACATGAGCTCAAATGATTAAAAAGTCGGCCACTTTTCACAGAGCTGCTTTATCTGGATGCATGTGGAAGTTCTGGGCATCGACTTAAAATTACAGATGAAAGATGAAACCTCTGCAGAAACAATGTGCAGACTTATCAAGTCATTACAACGACCAAACGATACGATAACAAAATGTCTCATTCTAAAAGTAAAACCATATGATAAACAGTTGTGAGGCGAAACTTTACCTTAGTTGTGTCTTAATAAAACAACTACTCCGCTTGTTCGGTAACCTACTGTGTTTACTGAGAATCTTGTGTTTGGTAACCAGCACGTCGGCTGCGTTACAAAACCGGACGCTCTGCTACGTCACAGCAAATTCAGCCAACCAGAGGAGAGCTTCTGATGCCGCACGTGCAGCACCAACAGTTCGTTCGTTTGTACACTAGATGTTACTGTAGTGCCAACAATACAAGAGGTTAATGGTCAAAAAGCTGTTGCTAAAACTTTTCATTACTCGCAACTGTTATCTGAGACGTTACCCTCCGAGAATCCTTCAGGATATATGAGTTCACCTAGCTACAAGTGACGTCAGTTGAATATATTATTAAAGGAAGTCGTGGGCAGATTCTTGAATGAAAATCTTCATGTTGTTTGTCCTCAAGATTTACTTTCCATGAGACAGGAACAACAACAAGTACACGGGGATTACTCTCTCTGTGGGTCTTCATGTACCAGGAGGACTGGGGTGTCGTCCTGCTAAACACACCACACTGTGACACGTTTATACCCGCCAGCTCATCGTAGCTCGCCGTGATCGTATAGTGGTTAGTACTCTGCGTTGTGGCCGCAGCAACCCCGGTTCGAATCCGGGTCACGGCATTGTGGTACAATGTCACGGCAGATGGGCTTCTTTTGATACTTTGACAACCGCTGTGTGTAGTTTGGACTGTAGAAGTGGAAAAATTGCTACTTTTAGTATACTTTTGAGCGCAACCTCTCTCTTCTTCCTGCATGAAAAGTTATTAAACATTAAAAGACTCATATTATGATGGTCACCATATAACCTACCGCTTGGTAAGGTATTTGTCTGCATGATGGCTATATTCACGATGTCACTCCAGTCAAAAAATACTTCCGAAATGATTTAATTGAATTGTCCTTACTATACAAGCACCACCAGAGGGAAACATAGTCAGGGAAATGGAGGGACTGTATAGTTAACAGGTTGGCTCAAACTCATCCAACGGAGACAGTTTTCTCTGCAGTAATCAATTAAGGTGTGGGGGGTATTCGTGCTCCCTCCAAGATTATAATGTAATGCTTTTTTTTATTATTAATATTGTATTTTAAATCGGCTGTAGATTAAAGTTGAAAGAGGTGCGTCTAGGTCATGTTTATGTGATGTAAATTATTTGACATTATTTCTTGTTCCAGAGGACTTGCAGCTCTGTAGAATGCTCCATTCATTTATTTTTACTTGATTACATTCAGAAAAAGTAACTTTTCGGGACTAATTGGCTCATCCCTCAAACTGACTCTGGCTACATAAGCATAATTGTAATATCATCAGACGCGTCTCTTTGTTTAACAAAGATACATAAACGGAAGGGACACGAGATCAACCTGTGGAGGAAAAAATGTGCGAAAAAAAATGTGTTGCTGCCTTCAAGTTCTGTCGGAAATATGGCCACTAAAAAGAGCGCGAGCCAACAGAGTGGTTATAGGAAAATGTGGCTCATGCTTGACTACTGAGAAGTGTCATTGAGCTCATAAACATATTTTAAGAGTATTAAAGCTGATTAATATTATTATTTTAGTATTTTATTTATATGACATTCTGCATCGGTTTTGATATGTTGGCTGTTTTTTGTATGCGTCTAATTTTTAAAGAGCCAAGATGATAAATTGCAGTGCAATGTTAAATGTTAATTATCAATTCGTTTATCAACTTCTGCAGCAGAGGGTAAGGCATCTGCCCATTGTTTGACTTGTGAAACTCCAGCACCCCCCACCTCACTGTGTTATTACTCCCAGCCATGTGGCTTTAGTCACGACGGACACCAGCCTATCGGAATTTCGCCTCCAGTCGTTCACTCTGTGAAGGCAGCATCTCACTCATTGCTCCGTTGGCTGACAGACGCGCCATTCAGCGGCCTCAGCCCGCCCAGCAGCATTAGAGCGGCATGGCAACGGCGAGGAGGAGACGGGGGGGAGAAGGTGTGGTGAGGGGTGACAGTCTAACCGGACCAGAGAGAGAGCGGCAGTAGCGGCGGCAGTAGCACTGTTTCCACTCCTCACTGACTGAAGACGCGCACCGTGCGGCACCCCGGCGCTCACACACTGACAGAGACGATGCACCCCCGCCGCCGCGCCGCACACTCGCTGCCTCTGACCAGGTGCTGGACCAAGGAACAGGCACGTCGTTGACGCGACAGAAGCTCAAACTTGTATGTATGTGCAGAGAGACCTTCTCCCTGGTCCCGTACGCAGACTATCGAGAAAATGCTGAGCCGACTGATGAGCAGCAGCATCAGGAGTCTGGACAGGGAATGCAACTGCACTGTGAGGCTGCTGGACGATTCGGAGTACACCTGCACGATTCAGGTCAGTGGGGACCAACATTTCCTGTTTCTCATATCACCTTGTTGTGGAGGACGTGCTATTGACACGTAACGGGGTGGGGATCAGGTAAAATGACTTTACCCCAGCTCATCTCTCTTAGTCTGCTGCATGAAAAGCGGTCTGACTGAAGGAGGTGTCATACTGTCACTAGAATATTTGTATGTTGCGTTGTGTTTACAGCCACACGTCTGTCATCAGTGGGCTGCAGAGGTTACCTGTGTGGACATCACGTGCTATGTGTCAAGGGTTATCAATCAGCACTATTTTGAATTTCCATAAGAAGGTGGGAAATAAGCTAAAACAAAATAAAATCTCCGTATAAGCTGTTGTCATTTCAGCAGCTTCACGCAGGCATTGATTTGAATGCATTATGAAACAAATCTGGATAATCTGTTCTTGAACGATTTCAATGGAGGGCTCAGAGAGAATTTCTGGATCCTCTGGCTACAGGAGAGCATCCATTAGTGAGACAGGCTGTTTGGGTTCTAATTAGTCTACACAGAGGGTGGGCATCCTAATTTACCTTAACCAAGCCGGTGTCATACCCTTAGTTGGCAATTTGCCCTTGAGACTGATCCTGGGTTTGACCAGAGAGTATCACGATGCTTTCTGGAGCACAGCAGGAAGAATAGCCTCTGTTTTAATGGGATACGTTATGTAACCCATTTGCAGCAAGAACTGATCCCAACTTCTTTGGGTACCTAAAGGTTTGAAGTAATGTCACAAATATCTGGCCAGCCTACCTTGTTTCTTATCATTTTGGTAGAAATAAGTTGCAGAAACACACTGTACATTAGCCTCTTCCATCTAAAGGCAGCTGAAGTAAGAGGAAGCAAAATACAAACTTTCCCTGTTTAGCTTTAAAAACAAAGTAGCTTTTTAAATAGTTTAAATGTCTTCAGTCTAATGCGGTGGTCTGCTAAGTCTTACTTCCATCATCCTCACTTTGTGGTTGCAGTTATTTATTTCAGCTCTTATATGAGTCCATCATTGCTGTTTCTTTGTTGTTAACACACCGGCATTGATTCTGCTTTATGGCCACTTGTGAGGTTGTAGTTTGCAGTGCTGTTGTATAAGATGGACTTAGGCTGAATTTATTGCAGGTCTCTTCTGTTGCATCATGAGGGTCTTTCTGTTTTTCTGGTTGCTCGCTGTAGATCAGTGTCTTGTTCCTGTGGCAGGTTTACTGATCGCCTTCCATTTAATCTGGTAGCCTCGATTAATTCTGCACATTGGATTAGTCAGTCACTCAGTGAGTCCTTGGCACACTTGTTTGAAGCATTTCTCTTTATTTCTCACGCTTTGAGTTGTCTCAAAAATCAATTGCTGTATTGACATGGATGAAGGCGAGACATGACCAGAGTCAATAAGCAGAGTGTGTGTTTATGAGCGACAGAGCGGGGGAGTCAGCAACTGATTCATGTCTTATTACCTGATTTGTAAATCAGATGTGTGTGTGAGTGTCTTTGTAGCATCTGTACTGCAGCCGCATCACTGGGATGTCTGTCGTGTGCGTCATCTAACCTGGTTCTTTGAGTTGCTGGAGCTGCCTTTGATGCTTGTTTCTCGAAAGGATTCCATTGCTGCTGAATTAGAGATGACAGCACACAAAGGCCATCACCACCTGTTCATTTCTGGGCTCTGATGGCAAAGGCAAGGCAAGCCTTTCAACGTCTAACAACTTAAAGTGGCAGTGCTCGCGGGGACAGATGAAATGGTGATTTTACGTCAGTCTGCGGGCTTTTCCCTGCTTGTCCTCGTCCTGTCTGTACCTGAATAATAAATATCAGCAACAAGTTGTGTTTCATGAGATTTTGTGCTTTTAATTTAACATCATCACATGGTTCCAGCCGTGACTTTCAGCAACAGAGTTGAACTTTCTGTCGAGTCCATTTTCAGATGAAAAGAAATGCTCTGTCATTGTCCAACTTATTCTTCAGTATTGAAGTTAATGCTTTTACATTCTGACCGGTTAGCAGAAGACATGGTGTGCCTAGTGTATTTTAATGAGTGGCGTTTACCAAAGTACAGCCTGCACTTGTTCCCCCTTGACTTCTGAGCAGCTCCTTCACTCAGTCATGATTCAAAGTGTTTGGCTGTCAAGATATGCTGATCCCACCCTTCTCACAACTGAAAGCACACAGCAGGGACAGAATGCTTAATTTGTAGCGGAGTTTCTATTGAGAGGGATCAGATCTCTATTGGCGTATGTCATTATTTCCACCAGGGGAAATAATGAAATATGGCATTATTTCACACTATGGGGCTCTTCATGAACTACAACTGGGCTAAATGGAAACATAAATAGGATCATCAGCTTAATCAGTCGTCTATTATTTACAACGACAACATCACCATTTATTCGCTGGCAGCTGAATGTGTGAACACCACACTCAGGTATTAATTCTGCTTTACACAAAGCATCTGTAAAGCTAAATAAGCACAGGTGAACATGTCATTTTTCATCTGCATAAAGGACATTACAGCGACCTTACTGGAGCATGACAACATCGTCGGCTTGCTGAAAATGGGAGCGGATGGCTGCTGTCCTCTCCTGCACACCTTGGAGATGTGGCCCAGAATAAAGGCACCTCGTGGGGCTCAACAACGGTCACACTCTCCATTTAGCTCAATTAGCCTTCACCTTGAACTGCTGCTGCTACACTGAAGTCACATCATAGTGGAATGATGGTAGATATGACCTTAGAAAATCTTCAGCGTGTTGGCAGAAGAGGAACACAACCACAGCCATGAAGCAAACAAGTCCTGTTTTTTAACATGGTCACAGAGGCCCAGACCGCTCCCCTTGGCCATCAGTTTGGCAGGCTCACCAACAGTAATAGCCTCATCAGGTTCCACTACCACCACCCATTTATCTCACCCATGCTGTGTGCTCGCCCCCCTCTCAAACTGGTTACATTACATCATGACCCTGGAAGCATGGGGAGACTCATGTTGATTGGTTTCTCCTTTTCTTTTGTTCATTCAGCTCTCCAGGATATTCACAGGCTTGTCGCAGCCACGGGTCACAAATACAGTCTCTTAAAGCTTCAGTCCAGCGTTGATGCTCGGCGCCGTTTCTTACGACAGAGAATTCAGCAGAGAGTTATTTGGTGGGGAAGCAGAGATGGTGGGCTGCTGTGGGAAAGCAGTGGAAGGTGCAGCACCATGGGAGCTTCAGAAAACCCTGGACACTTGGAGGCACCAGGCAGCAAGGAAAATTAAAAATTTTGTAGAGACCAGCCACAGCGCAATGAAGGGTGGTGTCTCACCAGACATGGCCTGGCAGAAACGTAGAGCTGCTGCATGGAGAGTGATACCTTGGCCACTTCCTCCGAGAAAAAGTGTATCTTCCAACTAAATGTGCCTGGAGCAGGACCTGCTTTCCTCCACGCCACTGGGCTGAGCTAAGCAGAGCTCAGAGGTGTCTGCAGGGTCCATGTTGGTTTGGGCAAGGTGAAGGATTGTGATTTAGCCTTATAGCCAGAGGGAGCAATATGGGGTTCAGAGTCCTTCCAAGGACACTCAGACATATGGACAGAACGGACCAGTTGTATCTGCTGAGCCACAGCAGACAATTTATCACAATATATCAATATTGTGGTATGTCATAGAATATTTCATCCATATAGTCCACTCTGAGTTACAGTCCAGTGACACCCTGGATGGCTTTGAATGATGTAGTCATGGAGGTTTAACAGCCACAGTGTAGCACTGTTCATCAGCAGTGTCTCATTAGATGCTGACCCACATGCTGTACAGTTAAATTGAATGGGTTTATTACAGGATCACACAAGCTCCGTGATTCAAATCAACATTCATGACTTGCTCAGTCTAACATTTTTCATTGAGTAAACATAATGCGGAGCAAGGTATACCATCTGGGTAAAACACAGATATTCATCACTCTGAGCTGAACATATTATGCTGTATGCAGTTCATCATCTGAAGAAGCACCACAGCATCCAGTCTGGGGTACTTTTTTCAAGGCGGACACTGTAGGCCATTTGCTCTAGATTAATATTCCGAGCATCAACCAAAAGATTTATATCAAAGAGTGAAAGCAAAATGAATGATGGAATAGCATTGATCCAGAAAGATCCTGTGAGTTAGTGGTTCAGTCACCTGGCACCAGCCCAGATCTTGTATAGTCCACTAATGAAATTAGGGCCCTTCTTTTGAAGCCAAAGGAAGAACTGCAAGGAGCTCCTCTTGTTTTGTGTGGTGAATGCATTATTGAAATAGGTTGCTCTTGTCTCCTAAGTGGTCTCCCTGCATATCTCATATTGTTTTCTTCTTAGTGTGCACTGCTAAAATTGGAATAGAGGTTGTAACATATTTGGTGTTCATACATGGGAGGACCTGCTGTTCTTCTGCTTTCACCTCCTCACTGAAATAATCATGATTGCTAAATTCAACATTTTACCCCTAAATCAGAACAGAATTTTCATCATTTCAATTTGCCCAAAACCAGACTTCAGTCCAACACTAATGTGCGAATGCATTTTATTTATTTATTTATTTGAGGCCAGAAGAAGAATCCAGTGAGTGCTTTTTACATTTATTTTAACATGGCAAAGTTAAAACATCATTACATTGTTCTTCCCTGTGGCTGGTGAGTATTTAAATAGCTCTACTGCACTGAACCACAGCAAGCCTTGATTCATCCTTGATAGATTATAATGCACATGGCTGATCGGAGAGGATTTTACCTGCTGAAATGCCTTTGATTAGACATTGAGGACACTGATGCGTATATCTTTTATGCCAGGTACTATGATCACCTGTGGTCAGAACCCATGTTTCATGCTGATCGTTGAATCCCTGATCATTCTGATAAGCAATAAATCAGTTAACATATTTATCAACAGATAAGACGAGGTGGCACAATGACCAGCTCAAGCAGTGCTCCGACCTTTTTCCTGACTCTGAAATTCATTTCGACGGTCTGTGTGTTGAGCAGAGCACACGGTGCACAGGGGAGAGGAAAAGAACAAACAGGTAGAGGAATCTTTTATATAAGGCAGCACAAAGCAAGTGGTATTTTGGTGGAAATGGTCACTTTGCTGAGAGTAGACGTCTCATAGCCATGTCTGTTTATGGTGCAGTTCATTAAATCCCTGCAGTCATATGAAAGCAGCAGCACATGTTGATACAGTAAGCTGTATCTGCAGCCTCTGATTGAGTAGTGCCATGCCAGTGTGCAGTGCCATTCATACCTGCGGCCATCCAGCCGTGTTTACCCTGATTACATTACGTGCAAATGGAACCAACCTGCTACAGAGTAACCACACACACATCAGAGAGGTTGATTATAGCTCAGCAGTCTGTTGTTTATGAGGAGGACATGCAATCAAGCCTGTGTGTCTTTGCCTCCTTTCCAACTTTTATTTTGGTAAAAGTGGCATTTCATGTTGTATTCTTGAAATGCATGGCTGTGCAAATGCTGTTGTGTCACATTGTTTGATATGATGTCACCATTAATGAAAACTGAAACAGCATTGGGTTGATGTAGTCATATAAAGCCTGTGGCTCATATAACAATTTATACTGGCTTAAGTTTAAGATACTTTTGGGTTTGTAACTGCTGGTCAGAAAATTGTGACATTTATTGACTGCAGTAAACGTGTGATCAGTCCAACAAAGAAATAATCATCAGCTTAGTCAATATGACAGCTTTTGGAAATATTGAGGCCTGATGCTGTCAACGGACAACCAGTCAAGCTTTGATTTCTGCACACATGTTTGAATCTTGGATGTGCTGGGACATGCATGAATGCTCTCACTTCACTCAGGAACTGCTGTCAGAATGTCTTTGATCAGGGCTCATAGTCTGAGCTCCAGTGGATCTGCTCAGCAGCTGATAACAGAAATCTGAGTGGATTGGCAAAGGAGCTAAAGGAGCTAAATTGGAAATATTATAAGGTGTTCTGTCTGTATTTTTGGACATCTAAATAATAAGTTCATTATTGAGAACGTTGGTAGCCTCTCTCTCACACCACAGCTACGTAAAGCTGGCACATGTAGCCCCCTGAACTATATGAATGGTGGTGCTAAAAAAGAGCATGCATCCTCCGTTAGCCTTCCTGGATAAAGGTCTACCATACAGCACTTAGCATATAGTTAGCGGATAGATAAATCTGATTCTCACCTGACGTCTGAACATTCAGCCTGTGGCTCTCATGCGTGAGATTGGAGAGCTTTCTGACTGGGAATGCTGGTCCCCTAAGAAGATTTTTTTTCTAACCTGTAAAGGCTTAATATAGAATAAAAGTAGGATGTGCTTTAGACAGAGCTCCTGCTTATCAGCCTTGCTGCCAGCTATGTGCCGCCCTGCTGAAATCTGCCCGAGACATGTCTTCCTGATGTGAAGGCACGTTGTTAAATAACATGTTAATCCATAATGTGGAGAAATGGTGAGATCAGCCCTCAAGGCTTTGGTGTGCTTTCAGATTAGGACACTCGTCTGTTGGCCATGACAGTAATATCTGTGACTCCAGTGATGTCATGGCCTCAGCTCCGCTCACCGCACTGACTGACTGTTTTAGTAGGTACATAAACTATCACTATAGTGGCCTACTGCACAGATTGGTTGTTCATGTCAAAGTTCATGTCACAGTTTTGGAACCTGAAGCTTGAGAGCCTATGCACTCGACTCAGGTAATAGTGTGTGTTTCACACTTAAAAGATACTTTTTAAATGGAATATCACTTATCCTTGAGCCGTTTTCATCTATGTTTCAACATGTCATCTTTACTTAATTTACTGGATTATTTAAATTCAGTCTTGAAGGTGACACTGACGATGTTGCATATATCGCAACAACGGTTGAAAACACATTAAAGATGTGAATGTCTTGGCTGGGAAAGTGCAAATCCTTTGGTGAATAATATTGAAGTATAACTTGCATTGTTTTCCATATTGTTAATAATCTTCATTCGTCTTTATGTGTGGTGGGATTTCCAGTTAGGTGTGATTTGGTGCTTATTTAGCCTCAGAGGCACTTGTGCCTGCATGTACTGTCAAAGGCTCTCATTCATAAATCATGCCAGTGAAGACAGTTGAGATTGAGGTTGCTGGGTTGTAGGCTTTCCAAACGTGTGTGTGACGAGAGTGAATATTTAATGCTGGTTATCTCTGATGCACATGTTCCTGAGGTGTTTGATGAGGTCATCTTATAGTGGTGCAGGAACAGCAGTGGCAGGAGAACCTGCCGCTGCATTTCGAGTATTTGGCTGCTTCATAGTGATGTCACTGGATTTGCTGTACAGCAGTGTCAGAAAGAGCCATAATTACAGTGAAGTTTGTTCTTCTCTGTCTTTCTGTCTCTCTCTCTCTCTTTCCCACTCAATGTCTCTTTTATACTTCCTCTCTTTTTTATCCCGCTGGCCCCTCAATTTTGCAAAATCCCCCCTTTGTTCCTTTTCACTTTAATTTCTCCTCTGCTTCTCTCTGTCTTTTAGTCTCTCCCCTCTCAGCCAGTAGCACTGCAGCTGAACAGATTAATGAGCTTGCCCTGACTGAACCTGACACCGGTAGACGACACTGCAAAGACATGCTATACGTGACACAGCAATAAGGATGCAAGAGGCATTTCACTGAAAGCTACAAGCGTCACAGCCATCATTAGCCACTTAAAGGCTTGAAGTATGCAATCGAGTCAATATTTTGCAGACATACAGCACAGTGCTTTCTTTGTTTGTAGCTGTGCTGGCTGCATGGCTCTTGGGATGGCAATGTTGGTTGGTTGTACAGACATTCATGGTTCCCTGAGTATCAAAACTGATGCAGCGGAACCAGAGATATCATGTTTTTTTATTCCATTGACTACATTCAATCAGTGATTCAGGAGTGTTGAGGTCCTTTCAGACACAACTCGATTTGAGGCGCGCTGACTGCTGGTATCAGCGGTTCCTCAGTGAGCCTGGGTCCCAAATAGATGCTGTCAGAAGCTCCATTATTAACTGTAGTCAGCTGGTTTTAATTCTACCGGACTAGCATAATATATTGTGTGGCTAGAACTGTTGTCTTGAGACTGCTGTGATGTAAAACTGAGCTCCTCTGCAGAGCAGACCGCAGTGTGCGTCTTCCTCTGCAGCTCAATATTATTCTCTTTTTCTTCTTACTTCCTGTTCATGATAGAAGTGCACAAAGAAGCCAAACACTGCCTTTCTCTCTGTCTGTCAACCTGGAGGATGCAGCCATCTTGTTTGAATGAACTTTATTGGAATTTTTACTGCATGTAACTGACTGGAGGTTGAGTGTTTATGTTCAACTTTAGCAACCAGTTGATCCGTACAGCATGAGCATAAGAATCAGAGGTTCTTGCTGGGCAGGAAGGCCGATTAAAACATGTAGTGTGAGTTAATATAATGTACAAGATCAGTGAAGTCTGCCCACATTTAGACTTGCATTTGTACTCATAGAAATAGACATCTGTTAGTTTTCCGTGCACACATGTATTACAGTCTGTCCCTCACTTTTTTTTTCTTTCAGCATTGCTTTAACCAGACCAACCCTATTTTCTCCCAAACCTCAGAGTAATAGTGAGGGAAAAATGGAAGCCAACAAGTAATGTACAAATTCATTCTCTGCCTCTTTTTCGCAGTGATGAATTACATCTCTCAGGGAGGCGGTGTGTTTTTGCAGTTGCATTTGATGCTACTCTAGAAATAAAAATGGGAGAAAGGAGTGGAGAAAACTGTTCTCTGTTGGGAGGCAGTGGAGACACACCACGGTGCTCGGGTCCAAACAAACACATGAGGAAATGAAGAAGTTGGTGCAGAACATTGGTCAAGAGCAGGTCCAGTCAACCTGAGCCTCATCAGTTTAATTAAAAAGGTTTTCATTGAGATTTTCTGCACTGCGTAGTGTGAATATTTTTCCCTTGTATGGCTCCGTTTAATTTTGTAGCTGAAACATAATTAAGTAATTTTGCTGTCATATTTGCGAGGCATGAAGGAGATTGTGCTTTAATGTGGGGAACTGAGCAGCAGCCAGCCTGCAACCAGCCACACAAAACACCCCACTGCATGTATGGTAGCAGTTACAGCTTGGGGATCATGTAGTGAGACTACCATGAGACTGGGGAAGCACAAAAGGGAAAAGGTCTGGAAATTAATATGCCATAGTTTTGTAATTCTGTCTCTCTGTGTCTCTTTCGAACATCTGTCCACACATGTCCCAGTTTGTACATTCTGTCAATGCTCCATCCACAACATTTGGCCCAGCTGCAGTCAGGTGTTAGAGGTACACTGTGTCTTCAGAGAGCTGCAGCAAGGCTCTGAAGATTAGCAGAATGAATGTGTATTAGCCTCTCAGCACTGGTTGATATTCTCACCCGAGCACAGGCTTTACAGCAGGAAAATCTTGGAGGCTTCACAGAAATAAGAGAGCTGCTTCTTGTTCACACTGGAGAGCTGCTCCTCTTCCACTTTTTCCTCTCGTCTTTTATGTCAAACTTGAAAGGGGAGACGAGGCTTATTTGGGAAAGGCGGGGGCTTGCTGTGAAGCCGAGGACGTCACCGGGGAGGAGGAGTTCAGGCACAGCGGTGATTCTGTGTAGACTGATGTCGCCCGCACTGAACTTGGAAATCATTCTGTTGTGATTTCTGCTCAGACATGGGCCTCATGCGTTATTCATGATCCAGTTTCTTCTAGCTCCACCGGTTGCTGTTTAATCACCATACTAATGATGTTTTCAGGGAAGCGCACTTAATTGTTAGTGCGTATATGTCCTTGCTTCATTGTGTGTTTGCGTGTGTGCTGTGCAGTGTATTTGTGTGTGTGTGTAAGAGTTAAAGAAAGAGTTCACTTGCATATCTGATTTTCTTCTGTGCAACATTTGTGTGAATTCGTGCATGAATAAAAGATGGCACCAAAAAAAAAGTTGCTGGTGTCATGTGTCCGCTGGGGTGTGTTGGGTGCTTTGCAAAGAAAAGGCAAAAAGCTTTAATTACACACGGATGCTGACGTCCTGTAGGGCTGCCTGCTGGCTCGGCACATTGCAGACAACAGTATCCTGTGTGTGTGTGTGTGTGTGTGTGTGTGTGTGTGTGTGTGTGTGTGTGCCTGCAGGTGCTTTAGGAAGGTTTACACTGGGCAAGAGGAAATGGATTACACCATAAAGATGACTGTAATGACTCCAGGACTCTCGCACACCGTCTGCTAATTACTCATGCAGCCGAGTAACAAAATGCAAACGCACTCATGTTTGGAGAGGAGGATCAGCGGAGACCTCCCCCATTGCAATATGATGTAGATTTTAAACATCAATTCAGTATTTTCCAGGTATTTTCCAAGTATTGCAATTCTGCACTGTCGTGATTTCTATGTTTGTTGTAATGTGAGCAATGTAAACACTGCTGTGTGTGCAGCGATGTCTGACACGGCTACACCTTTGAGTTTGACATGCTGCCTTTTTGTGGATGGAGAACATGTAGTTCATACAGAAGGCTTACCATATACTAATGGAGAGTGCCTCTGTCTGTGCGGTCAGTCTCGGCCATGTGTGTGCGGTCTGTGGTGTGTGTGTGTGTGTTTGTTTGCGGTTGTCTCGTTTGTCGTCTCTTGGGGATGTGCGGCCGTCTGCGCTGTAATGTGCAGTGAAGCCACGCTCTTCCTGCTGGATCCACAGAGCCAGTTCCACCGTAGAGGTGGAGGCCACACAGCCTCATACTGCAGCATAATTCAGTCCATGTTGACACTGTACGACAGTATCTGAAACAACAGTGTTCTTAACCAATCAGAATTGTTCTAATTGCTGAGGAAGAGGCATTATGACAGTAACATATTGTAATGCTGTCAACAGATACAAGCGCAAGAGTGAACATGCAGGACTGATGCATCAGACTTCATTCTATCAGCTGGCTGTATGTCACATGCAGCAGCGCACACAGAGTCAGATATCAGCAGGCTTTGCTTCACGTTTTGCTGTTTCCAATCCTTGTGTTGCCTTTTTAAATGAGTCATGTGTAAAACTATTATTTGGTTAAGAAATTCAACACGGCAGGTGTGAAAGAAGTGTAAAATCACATTCATTGCTCAGTCACACTGTCCAGAGAGTCTCTTTGACAGCGCAATTTTTGAACAAGGCCTTCAAGGTAAGAAATACAAAGGGTATGAGTCAGCAGGTTAGTGCACTTGTCCAGATCACACAGACTGCACTTGCAAATCCTCATTTTTTTCCTCCCATCCTCTGATTTTCCACATGAAATCATTTGAATTTAATGGAGGTTTTCTTTCAGACGGTGCTCTATAACTGATTATTTTCACATACCCAAAATGTTTCTGTTTCAGCGTTTTACTACAGCCAAATGAAAACACAAAAAGCCACAGTTTGCATCAAATCTCAGTGGCTACAGTAAAAAAAAAAGAAAACATTAAGAATTGGTGATACCCCCTCCCCTCCCCACACTCACATAAGTCACTGCTTGGTGCAGTAGTCAGCAAATTCAGAGCTCTCTCTCTCTCTCTCTCTCTCTCTCTCTCTCTCTCACACACACACACACACACACACACACACACACACACACACACACCATGTTTCTAAACTCATTTTAGCAGTTACTCTTTTTCTGCTTTCCCTCCGGTTATAATGCTGATATTTATTTGGACTTCTTCCATCGTATGAATTCAGATCAATGTCCGTCTAATCTCCTTCAGTTTCTGTCGAAAGACGTAAACATGATGAGAGCTGGAGATGCTACAGTGTCACACAGCTATAAAGACACACATCTGTGCCGCTCAATGTTCCCCATCAATAATTAGGCACCATGGCTCATACTCCTGCTCTTACTTTTATACATCATCAAAGATCTGCTCTCGTTTGCCACACTCACTTGCCATATTTTCCCACTGTCTCTGCAATTACAGTAACAGCCTTTTACCAGCAAAACACCTGAAGGCTTTAATTGTGAAGCAGCAACAGCAAGTGCAGCCACGGTCACACGTGATAAGTAAGTCGCCCGCATCAAGCTACGTCGATGTTTTGTCACCTGGTCAGATGGCCAGCAAACACAGCATCTAGCTGTGGACCAAAGTGCATCGTAGATGGATGGACACACAGATTTTGTCTTCATTGTTAGAAAATGAAAACTCTGCATCTTTACGTTTCTTTTAAAATCTTGGATAATATGGGATAGACCCAGATTTCTCCATACTCTAAAGTGACACCAGCCTTTTGCTCTGCAAATTTCACCTGATCTGCCAGGACAAGTTAGCTTCTCTTCAGCCTGAGCTGAAGTATCTGAATGTCACTGGTCTTCTCTTGGGAAAATATAAGAACAGAAGTAAAACAAACCTGTCTAGTCCTTCAGATGGCTGCAATCAGATTTTCATTCAAGAGTTCAACTGGGAAAAGAGCAAAGCTCTGGCTGCAGTTTGCACTGATATAAATTACGTCTTGGCTTATCAATTTTTCACAAGGCACTGGAAGAGAGAAACTGTTCATCTGCAGCTTTTGTTGAACCCTCTTTGGTTGGCCCCATGTGTTTTACGAAGGAGCAATTGAATTTAGCAAGTGCAGTACACATCTCTGCAGCATGGAGCCCTTCAGCTTATTGTTTTGTACTTGTTTGAATGTACATTCAAAGGGTGGCTCATGAGGAACGTTGTGAGGCAGTTTGGTTGTAATAAACACATTATTTTGTGCTGTGGCAGAAACTGAACAGATGAAGCCAGATTTTAGCCCTGAATTGGTCTCCCCCAACAAATTTTAGAATCTGCCTGAATTTCTGCCTGATTTTCTCTCAGTTTGACAGTCGCTCACGACACTTGATCAATGGGCTGAACGATCACTATGACGATCTTCTGGCAGGTCAGAAATTTTGTTTGGCTGTCCGTCATCTGAGCAGCTCCACGGTCTGCTTTCCCACATGGATGCTGATCCGGGTGCTTGAGTAGTAATAGTAGTAGTAGTATCTTGACTGAGGCTGCTGTGATATAAAACTGAACTTCTCTGCAGAACACACAGACCATATTGTCTGCATCTTCCAGCCATCTGTAGCTCCATAATTTTCTTTTTTCGCCTTTTTTTCTGTTGGTAGTAGAATTGCAGTCTTGTTTGAATAAACTTTATTGAAATGATCAGTGGACATAAGCCACTCGGGGTTCAGTGTTTACGATCAGTGTGAGCAGCCATGTTTTGGCTGGTCATTTGATCCATAGCGTGAGCATAAAAGTCACAGGGTCTGGCTGTGCAGAAAGGCTGAATAACACGTATAGTGTGACTTAATGCAATGTACAAGATAAATAAAAATGCACAGTATCTACCCACCTTAAAAAAAGTGACAAGTTGTGTTTTTATGGAGGGTTATGTGCAGGATAGCTTATTAGTTAGCTTTAGAGGTTTGGGTAGACAGATTTTTCTTTTTCTTTTGACAGAGCCAGGCTAGCTTTCCCCCTTTTTTCCAGTCTAAGCTAACCAGTTGCTGGCTCCAGCTTCACATTTATCTGACAGACGTGACAGAGGTATTGATGTTCTCATCCTCGTCTCGGCAGGAACACAGATAAGCATATTCCCCAAAATGATGCACTTTTTCTTTAAATAAGACAGCCTTTCCATGCCAGTCTAATGGTATTTCATTTATGAAAGATGTTTTTGAAAGAAATAGGTCAGATAATGCTATCATAGTTGCAGGGATGTGAGGTTATTTAGGAGCACATGGAAAGTAAACAAAGCAGTAACCCATTCATATCTCTCATGTCTTTATTTTCCTTTTTTCTTCTCTTATCACCAACACAAAGACTGCATAGTGGACACTGATGCTGAATCAGAGCAGATGAACTCCTGTTTTACAACATTTTTCAGAAGCTCTGTTTAACAGGAGGCATACGGTCAATAATTAGTATTCCCAAGGGCAAAACCATCCATCTTCCTCCCCTTCACATCACCCAGACCAGTCTGGATCCTCCTCATTGTACGCGAACGCACACTCTTTTAGCTCAGCTCCTCAGTCCGCAAGTCTGCTGCCGTCTATTTTTAAACTCTTGCTATAGCGGAGCAACTGTATGTGCGTGGAATATTAAGCACTCTGACTCGCTCCCGCTCATCCCCTCTCTAACTGTGGGTAACTGTAGTCATCATCGGCTCACTTCCATACGCAGAACAGCGCACACTTCAGTCAAGTGCCAGCCAAAGAGCCCTCGCCTTTCCTTCCTGGCTCTCTTGCTTTCCCTCGCGCACTCCTCCATGCACACACGAACACACAATCAGTCGGCTGTCTTTTCCCCTGTACTGTATCTCTATCTTTGTCTTATCTGACTTTCATCATCTCTCTAATATTCTCTTTGTCTCTTTCCTGGGCTTAGTTTCTTCAGCCTCTTCTGGCATGGTAAGCAGTGGGATCAGTGAGCAGATTGGCTAACGGACTACTTTGTAGTCTCATGACGTCTCAGAGAGAGCTGCTGTTGTGATGGACAGGGCTGATCAGCACTGCCTTTCACTGAGTGTGTGTGTGTGTGTGTGTGTGTGTGTGTGTGTGTTTCTCAAAACTATTGGCGGAGAAAGAGGCAGCACAGGTCTGTTTGACCTGCGGGAGCTTTTTCGTCTTCTCTGCGTCTTTCTTCGTGGCTTTCTTCAGAGAGGTGGACAGCATGAGAATGACTCACTGAGAAGGATTGAAGTCCCGGATCAGATATGCTCTCAGATATCAGCATTTACTACATATAGCTGCTGACATTTTCTGTAACACGCCGTTCTATGTTAAAATTAAATGGCTATTTTGGATGTTGACGGACAAAGCTCTTCTTTCAAACTGCTCAAATGTTTGTGTTCGTGCATCAATATATTGTCCATATGATTCACGTATGAGGGCATGCACATTCACTGAGAAACACAAACATGCGACCACCCCACACAGCCAGGCCCGTGTCTTCTGTGATTAGCAGCCAGGCACACAATGGATCTATTCCAGACACGTTTTTCATCAATCACTGCAGCTCCGATGGTCGCATTGTGAAATATGGATTTGGACGTCGGCAGAAAATCTAATTGGTTAGATTGGCACTCAGCCACTCACCCAGGAATCTGACTTTCAAGATGTTCATGCCAGAAGGTGTACCTAAGGTTGGAAAGCCACCTTTTTATTCAGCAGCTACAATAGCTCATTTTATTCCTTTTATAGGGTTTTAAACTGAGACATCTACTTCCCAAAAATCAGGCAGCTGCATTTGGGCTTTGTTATATCCTCTTGTCACCCGTAAAAACTTGGTATCAAATCTTAGGTGCTTTTCTGTTGTATTAGTATTTGTGACTAAAAGTTTAGACAAATACATTTTTATCTTTTATGTTTAACACTCAAAAACTCAAGACTGTGCATTTCATTTGACTGGCAGCATGAGCAGACCACCCCCACCATCATGTATGTTGTTAAATTCGATTGGTGCAAAGAGTGAGAGATCACCTTTTTTCAGGTGATTCCTGTCCATTTCCAACCAATCAAAAAGAGAAACACTGAAATTTCTCATATGAAATAACCAAAGAAATAACCTGCAAAATATTGCATAATCATTTCAGGAGTGAATGCAAGCAGCCCCCCCCCCCCGACCAATCAGAATGCACTTTCTGCATCTAGACACATAGGACTTTGTCACATGATGTAACGACTCAGTGTTATGGACACCAGATTGAATTATGTCCACTTGGTTTCTGATACCTCTTCTTTTCCAAAGAAAGCCAAAATAAACACCCAACAGATATTTATTCTTTTCTTAGCAAAAATTTTATTCCAACTTAGGTATTGCACACTTTATCAGAATACCTTCACTTCTTCTTTTTACGTGTTAGCACCTGTTCTGTGATATTTTGGCTGTCAGAATGGATGAGGAAGAACTTATTATTGAGGGAGAACAATACCCAGACCTGTATGTCCCAAAGTCCAGGCAGGAAAATATTAACTCAAATTATGGCTGGAGAGGCTGGCTGTTCAGATGAGGAATCAAGTGAAATAACGCCCAAAAGCCCTGAATCCAGGGCAGCAGTTCATCTTCACTCGGTGCCGTATATTATTTACGCACTGTCGTCTGCTGACCTGCTAATGTGCCGCTCCACAGCGCTCCTATTTTTGCTATAGGACACAGAACATGCCTAAACATTACTATTAAACTGGCAGTCTGCTCTATATTATAGTTTTATGTTGTAATTTGTTGTTAAAAAATCATCCCTCAGAGCATTTTTTGTCGTCTGAAATGTTTTCACATACGACTCATTTCTAATACAAACAGACGTCTAATTAGATTCCTGTGCTTGGTTTCTGGGCCTCAAACATCAAGGCAAGGGCACCTCTTCATTTCCATGTTTTGAATCCTGGGGCTTTAACTGATGTTGAGATGCAGGCTACTGCAAGCTCCCCCCCCTTTGTTCCCACTTGCTTTCTTTCTCTCGCTGTCTCAGCCAAAGTTTCCATCCTTTACTTCTCTGTCTCTTTCCTGAGCCTCATCTGGGTCTCAAATCATCCATATCAAAAGGATGAAGAGGCTCTCTGCCTCAATTAGGGGTGAAAACTGACTCAGAGGAGCACATAATAGACAGGTTGCTGCTGAGGGTTTACTGTGAAAACTTTCCTCCATTTACATTTGCTCTACAGGACTAATATGATGAAAAACAGCAGAGGCTCATCAAATGCGGGTTTTCTATTTTTCCCCACTACTCTCCCCAAACCGAATTCCAAGCAGCTGTTTGATTGGAAGATTTACCTACTGACTACTCTGGCTGAGGATTTGGGCAATCCCAAAACAGCTGTTATAACAGCATGGCAAACGCTGACAAGGTTACTGCGATTTAGCTTGAAGGGATGACTTTATTACATGACAGTCCTTCTTCTGTAACATGAAGAAAAATGTCTGTTTGTTAATGAGTTGGTCCTTCCAGTATGTCAGAATAGCATGACAATGTGGATTCTGTCATACTTATGTCATATATGTGCAACATAACAAGCTGCATTAAGTTCATATTGCACACATTAGCTTGATGAGGAGTGAGTTCAGATGCCGCTGTACTATTGGCTGTGTGTCGCCTTGTCACAGCAGTACTATGTCCCAGCCAGCCAGCCCAGTGACTTTCCGCCGCCCTTGGATTTTTGGAGATGCCGGGGAACCACAGGTCTCCATGGCAACAAGATTATTACATCACTACTCTCCAGATGCTGTCGTCAAGCTGGTGTTTGGCCAAGCTCTGCGGCAGCCCAACAGTGACTCCACACACTCATCACACGCACACACACATACACACAGCTGCGCATGCCAAAACCCTCAGTCTGAACTCTTCCAACTAGAAGATGACCATATGTTCAAACGTGTCAGGATTTTGATAGCAGGCAGTTATTTCCATTTAGGATTCCTTGTGCAGAATCAGTAGTTAAATTGTGCTCAAGATTATGTGTGTTTAAAGGCAGAGTGCGTTTGAGCCATTACACTGCAGTAAGATTTTAAAAGAGATTCATGCATTTTTAATTGTGTTAATCAGAGGAAACGTCTGAAACATTTGATAGTTCCAGTTTCTTAAATCTGAAACTTTGCTGCTTTTCTTTGTCTTACATTAAGGTAAAGTGAACATGTTAAGACTGTTTGTGTGATTAAAAAAAAATGGCTATTTGAAGACGTCACCTTGGGGTCCTAGAAATGGTACTGTTTTCTGATGTTTTACAGATCAAATTAATTGAGTGATGTATTGAAGAAAAAGAAATCACAGGATTATTAGTATAATAAGAAGAAATATGGATGATAATAGTTAAAACTGGAAGAAGGGGAGGAAAAGAAAAGAACAAGATATTGCCAACAAACATAAATGAAATGTATGAAAAACTCTTTTTTTTACATATTACCTAAACAATTTTAAGGGTGCAAGTGTAAGTGATACAAAAACATACCAGATGACCATAAATTGTGATGTTTTTACTCTCTGTCAGACTCTGTAGTTGTCTTCTCCACTTGTAGCCTCCTTTACCCCAGTTTGGTTTTCGCCTTGGGGAAGGTTAGTTCTTAAAACGTTTGCCACTGTTTAAATGGGGTTAACAGTCTCTCTTAGCCCAATTTTCAGTGGGCTGGGTCCCTGTGGATGCCTGTGATAGATGGCCACATGAAAGCAACTTACCTAGAGCCGGCTGTGCTGTGCACGTGCAGAGGATGAGGTTGTGATTGGTACAAAAAGGTCCAACAGCATTAGGCTTGTCATTTGTGCAGC
Source organism: Chaetodon auriga (assembly GCF_051107435.1). Lineage (NCBI taxonomy): Eukaryota > Metazoa > Chordata > Actinopteri > Chaetodontiformes > Chaetodontidae > Chaetodon > Chaetodon auriga. The sequence continues at coordinate 12,969,955 of NC_135074.1, read as the reverse complement.
TTCGACACAGCTGGCTCCTGCTTCTTAACCCCTGTCCCTGCCAGCCAGGTTGGTTCAAGAGCAAGAAGGTTGAAAAATCTACTGTGTCCCTCAGCTACATCATTCATCAAGTTGCCATAACTGCTGCAGACAGGACAGCATATCCCAGAAGGCCTTGAGTACTTCCTGCTTCAGCAGAGGTCAGTGTGACCTTGCCGCCTGACTGAATGTGCTCTGGCTGTGGTCTCTCAGCCGCTGAACATTTATGTGTGCACAGCGTGCTCTAGACTCTGGGGTCTCACTAAGAGGAGAGAGGATAGATGAGTGAGTGTCAGGTGAGCTTTGACTGGTATGAGGAGTGAAGGAGGACAAGAGGATGAAGGTTAGAAAACAGGAGCGATAGAAAGCTCGAGGTAAGACCCACCTGGCTGGCTGTGGTGCAGTCTACCTAATATGCCTTTAATTTTACTTGATATAAAGAAGTAGAATCATAACTACAATAAGCTGAAAGAGTCATATATATTTTAAAGTACTATTTTCCTTTCATTACATTTCTGCATGTGACCTTGCTCGTCTAGTTACATAATGCAGGTACATTTTTGAACAAATCTAAAATAAGAATTATGATGTCAGCACATGTGTCTGCAGAACAGTCATGGGTGGTGTAGATTAAAAATTCATAAATTGTCTGAAGGTGGAGGATAATGCAGCAGAATGAGAGGTGAGGTCCAGGCAGACATTCATGAAGTGAGAGAAAGAGAGGAGACAGAGAGAGGAAAGAAGAAAAGGCATGAAGGGAAGGAAGGATTAAAGAACGACATCATTTTGTGTAAAACCTGGTCTTAAAGAAGAGATCATGGCTCACCTCTTTAATGTCAGCATCCGCCAGTAGGATCGCAGTCATGTAGGCCAAATAACAAACTTCTGTTTGCCTTTGATGCCGTACAGTCTGGGCCAGTGGGGAGTGGATAAACATCGGAGGTTTGGGGGTGATTTTCCAACCTAGTATGCTATCTCGAACTTCACTGCAACACTTTTATCAAAAATACCAAACTATATCTGGTGCAGTATCCCATGTGTGAAGGCTTTACACTGCTGCTTTATATATCACGTTTCAAACACAGAGGCAATCAAGGTGCTTTACACAAGGGCAAACAACAGCTTTAGATTGGCATCCAAAAACAATAAGCAAGCAATAAAAGCAGAATAATGTCAATTAAAATAGACAACTGTCTTTTTGTGAAGACCAGATGAGAGACTGAGAGGCTTGAATGAGTCTCTCTAAACATGTCTAGACATGAGACCTTCATTTGCTGATGCTGATTTAGTTCTTGTCTTCCTGAGGCTGTTGAAGCTCTGTCTATTAAAACACCAGAATTACTAACTTGGGTTTTTGTCTTCATAGCTCTGAGAATCAAGCTGAGCAATAATCGTCCTCCTTGTTGGCAAATACAATTATTTCTGTCTTAATTTGATTGAAGGAAATGTAATTGCATCCAGCTATTTATTTGTGTCTGAATCTAAGGGACTGAGTCACTTAGTGAGCGAGCTAAGTAAATCTGAGTGTCATCTGCATAGCTGCGAGAAGCAACAATGTTTTCATGTTGATTTGACGTAGAGGGAGCAGTTGAATGAAGAATGAATCCTGAGGGACTCCACATTTAATGGTAATCCACTCAGATTTATGATCAACAATGGCAACAACATAGCCCCTGCTTCCATCCATGATCTGGAGTGTGACAGTTAATCCCACCCTCTTTTCCATCTATCAAGAAGTATTTGATGGCATCACTTTGGTTTATTTTTGTTGACCAATTGTTCTATTGAGTCTCAGAGGGCGTACTATTGTTTGTTTCCTGGGATCCCGAGGAGTTTTTTGTGGAGATAAGAACCCATTCATTGGTAGTTTTGCATTGAACACTGACTGCCAACTTGTTTAAGCATCCAGTTATATTTGTGGATTTCCCAGGTTTTTCAGAAGTGTCTTCACACTGATATAAGATCATAAAAATGACAGTAATTTTGTAAGAGAGTGAAAGTATTTGACAATGTTAGGCTATTTAGGCTGAAATAACACCTTTTGAATGCCTGGCCCCACAGTGACTGCTTTGAAAAATTGTGGCCCTTGGACAGATGTAGTTGGTCTACAGTAGCACAAAACCTGACTTTTTACCAGAATTCGAATTCAGACAAAAGCAGCCTCAGTGCTGCAATGTGGTCTGTCCACAATGTAATTTATATTATAGAAGTTTCTGAGTTGTACGAAAACAGCTTTGTCAATATTTCCTCCAATGAAGGGAAGATCAGAGATCAGGCTGTGAGTATTTGATATTAAAGAATCCTAGTTGTTTAGAAAGGGTATAACGACTGCAGTGGTCAGTGATTTTGAAAAATACCTGATGGGAGTAATTAATAATTTTCAGCAAATTAATTTTCCATGCAAAGCAGCTGGTGGATGAATTAAGATGCTTCACTACATCCTGCAAGTCAAATAGGCAACGCGATACGCATGTTAAGATTTCCTTTTTTGCTGCACAGTTCAGCTGTTTTGCTTCGGTGTCATTTCTTGATTTGGAATGCATTTGTCCAATGTTACTCTTGTATGTGTTTTGTCCTAAGGGGCCACTGTACCAGCAGCCTGGTGTAATGAGTCATACAGTAATCCAAAGTACCACTGCCTGTTTGCTGTAGGTCTCTGTAATGTAGAGCACGATGAGCATGTTTTTCAGATATTGCATGTCATGTGTGACAGAAATAGGATTCAACCACTGAGTTACAGAAACATACTAAAAGGATTTTTACAATCTGAAAACATTAAATCTGGAGTGAATTGATCAAATTCCATAAAATTCAGTTCAGTGTCCTCAAGGGTAGCGTCAGCTTTTCTGTATTCTCTGTTATCCATCAGAGTGATGAAGCCATGATTGTAAATCATCATCGTTGACATTATTAATTTGAACAGCAGTGGATTAAGAAAAATGTGTATGTGCAGCTTTCATGTTCAGCCATCCCACATCCAGTTTTCATATGAGTGACCTGAGTTTCACCCTGAAAAATGAGCAGACTGGTCACTCAAGAAGGGACATAAAAGGGGTGTTAAATATGGCGTAAGGTGGCTCATTCTATTAATGAAATGTCGCCCGTTGGCATCAATTTACAAAGACATCCGTCTTAAAACGGATTAACAAGCAGTGATGTAACAGTCAAGAATGACACACATGCCCAACATTAATGTTCTTAAATTAATAGATATTGTATTGATTAATATTTACACTGTAGTGTCTATTTTAAGCATGTCAGGGAAGATCAGAGAACGACTGTAAAATCACTTGAAATAGATGACGAAGGAAGTGGTTTAAAGCTGTGATCAGTCTTCTGCTTGTAATGTTAAGTATTTAATTGTTTGAAATTTAACTGTAATTTTGTCTTTCAGCTGGCACGCATCACATTTGACTGAGAAACATCATTTAACTGCGTAATGTCCTTTATAGAAGAGTCATTTTTCATGGAAATGTCTGCAAGTTTCAAAAAGGCTGAGGCTTATTTACTTCTTTGACACCTTAAAATCATCTTTTCTGTTCACTTCACTCTTAAGACTGGCTTATGTCACCCAGTCTGAATGGGTGACATTACAGTGAATAAGGCACAGTCATAAAAGGGACTTCAAATTCATCCAGATTTGTATGTTTTAGTACAGTTAGCATGTCCCCTTAAGCCCCCTGCTGTAACAGGATCTGATATCTGCAGGTGATGTGGCTTCGTTTGTTTGCTGTCTCTATCTGATGACTTGACAGAAGTTATTGCACCAAAGCCCTCGCCTTGTACTTCATTTACATTTTCCCTGAACTCTCCTTTGTACTGTATGGCACAGCTGTTGTCATTCATTAATTAGTGAGTTCTGACTTTGCAGAAATGCTTGACCCTCGTTTCCTACAGTCCTACCTGCATACTTTGGATGGATAGTTAATTTGCTCCTGTGGGGATAAACCACTACGAAAGTGCTTATCGTGAATTCTGGGTCATAGGTCACGTTGCCTTGCTTTGTGTGTAATTAATCAGCGACAATATCCTCATCCAAGGAGAGTGGCTTCCTTTGGAGAGGATTTTTCAAAACCCTAATTTTGTTCCCTCTTAGTTTTGATTTACTCATTTAAATCTCTTTAAACAGTATTCTCTGTCCAGCAGCTGAAATCCAGATGAGAGAAAATCTGAGTCAATAAAAAAAATGACAGTTTGTTATTGAGACTAGTGTCAATGCACATCGCCACCAAGCAGTAAGGCTGGTTTAATATTTTTTTTGATAACAAAGATTGTTTTCATTCAGTGGCAAAGTCACTTATCAGTGTCACAATCTTTATGTCAGTCGTGCTCCCTCTCCCCTGCATGTCCAGCCTGGCTAAAGACATTAAGAAGGCATCTAGAAGTCAATTACCAACTCAAAGGATCAATAATTGCTCTGTTCTTTACAGAGAATAGAGTCAAATAATGATAGCAGGACCTCAAAACCCAATTTTCTCCTAATGAATCTTTTTTTTTTTTCTTCTTTTTATCAGACTTGCTCCCAAATCTGGTGGGCTGTTCACTCCAAACATCACATCATTTGTTCATTTGACATTTTGCTCAATATTGAAGCAGTGGAGCAATGATGAATGTTTATGAGGCCCGAGAAAGGCTTCAGCTCTGCTTTACAGACCTCACAGGATATTTGAGTGCACTCAGTTTACTGGATGTATGTGCCGGACAGCTCAATCCTGCATACATAAACCGCTCTCCTTCAGATGAAACATTAATGCTCGTGCCAACAGTGATGCTATGGCTTAAACAGGCCTTCATTATGTGTCAGATATCCTCGCTAATGGAGGCTTGTTATGTTAGGTGCTTGGCAACACGTGATCATACAGACCTCAGCACCCCTCCTCTCCCCCTCCACAGCGAGAGTGATGCAATTGTCTGAGGTACTGGAGCTTTTAATTGAAAGACTTGTACTGGAAGTATCTGTCCTAAATGAAGTGTCGTCTCAATGGGATTTTCACTCTTCCTCCTAAGCCAGGTACATGAGCTCAGCTGCAACTCTTCCCTTCTCTGAAGATGGTTACTTTTCACATTGCCAGAAGAGCTAAGTGTGGAAAACAGCCATGTGGAGCCCATTTTCATTCACTGCAATGCTCTTACAGCGTATCAAAAGACAAGAGGAAGTAACCCACACATGGGTTTTCTCTGTGTGTGGAGTCATGGTCACAAGAGGCAGATGTCTGCACAGGACTCCCTTAAAAATATTTCACCTGGAGCAATTCATTACGTCTTCCTTACAATGCAGACCATTGGCTTTCCGTGTTATAGGAAAACATGAATAGTTTATTCAGCATGCCTTCATACTTGACATGCATCAAATAACTGATCTCATATTGTATTCATGTATTATTCAGTCTCATCAGTATAATTTCCCAAACTTTAGAAATAAAACTAGCCCAAACTTAGCCACGCAGTCCAACCCCTCAAGCACAGGCTGCAGTCACGGACCTCACTGAAGCGTGCACTGCTAGGAAACATCTGTCTCTTTAGCAGGTAAATGCTTCACTGTTGTCACAAGCTAGTCAGTAACTCTTTGTTTGAAACCCTAATTGATGTGCTGTAAGATACGAAAAAGCTGTGCAGGGCTGAGGTGTCATCATGGTATATTTGTAATATGGAAGTAAATCCTATTGAACCATCATTCCGCCTCTTTAATCCCCTTCGAACTGTATGTTTTGTTTGCTCTTTTATGTGCCTCATTTTCCCTGCCGACTCAGTAAAGAGAAACTCTCAGGGGAATGGACTTCTCACTCCTCTGTTGTGTTGGACATCGCGTTGGCTGAGGCTGCCTGTGCTGTGCTGTTTGCCCATGTTAGCATTGCTTACAATGCCCTACAAGAGGAAGCTGGCATGTCCGCCGGGTTTAGCCAGGCATGTGCCCTTAGAGGAGGCTCAACCCACGTTGGGGCAGCGGGCAGCGCCCTGTGAAACAATCCAGCTTGGCCCTGTGTGAGATTGCGTCTTTAAAAATGCTGGCCCTGATGAAATATCCGCCCTGCAGCCCTCACCTCCTGCATCAAACTTCACTTTAGGCTTCACACTTACTCCAGCAGTCTTGTAAATTGTCAGTCAGTCAGTGTTAGTTGAATAGCATATGAAAACTTTACAAGGTTAGGGGCTAAGCTATAACAGCAGGATGACAAGAAAACAACATCAGTCGTCACACAGACAGAAAACCTCTTATGCTGCTGCTCTGTGAAGGCACCCCCTCCTTGACCTGTCTGCCTTGTCGGACATTATGTCGGGCCCAAACATAAACAGTCTGAATCACGGCTCACGCTTTCTTCTATTCCACCAGCGTGGTTTATGTGTGAGGAGTGTGTTGTTGAGCTGAGGGCTGTGTGACAGGAATAAGAACGACTCCTGGCTGTCCTCTCAGGGGCTCAGTGAATCTCTGCAGCTCTGCAGCTAATTGTCTCCTCCACTGCGTGTCTGCATTCTGAAGACTGCAGCAGTGTTCCTGTCACATAGCTGCTGCTTGCTCCTGATATCCATTGAGAAGGTGCCGCCACACCTGTGAAGAGGCCCATATCATAAAAATACCTACTTTAAGAGAATTAACTTTCTCCTCAGTGTGTTTTTCTGTATTTGTATGACAGGAAGAACTCATTATCTTTACACTCAGGACTTTCTCATAAGTGTCAGTGAGCGTGATGTGTGTGCTCATTTGCATCATCAGTGTTTGTGTATATGTTTGTCTTGCTGTCAGCGCATGCATGCACTCAATCTCTGTGTATGTGTGCCTTGCTCTCTCTCTCTCTCTCTCTGAGTTTGTGTGTGTGTGTTTCCCAGAGGGCCCTCTAGCTCCACTGTAATCAAATAGGAGCTTTTTTTATCCTTATTATCCTTGCACCCTGAATTGGCACAGAGTAGCAGGCTGATTGGGGTAAAATAAATGTGTTGCAGTCTATCTCTGACCTCTTGCGAGCCTAGTTTGGTTCCTTTTGCCCACAGTGATAAACTTTTGCCTGAAATGATGATGAAAGATGGGGGAAAGCGAGGACAGTCTCCACCATACCGAATGGCTAATTTCTACCATACCTAGCGGTTACTGGATGAAGTCATGTTAAATTTATGACTGGGCAGACGTTTCGTCAGTTCACCACAGCAGACATGCAAACATCGCTACTCGTCAGCTGAACTGAATGTACACATTCACCTTCTTATGCACATATTTCTGCAAAACTGTGGTGGGAATACATCAATGCATCTTTTCAGCAGTTCATCAAATCGTTCTCTGTCTCTCTAATGACTGTTTGAACTCCAAATGAAATCACATTTAATAGTCGCCATGGTTGCAGATTTCACTGACAACTGAACCAGAATATTAAAGTGAATTGTTTTAAGATGCAGACCATGTTTTCAGTTTTTTCCATGAACTTAAATTTTCACCCGCCATTGGTGGTCGCGGAATTTCAGGCTCTGTGGTTGCATGTTTCCTTCAGAAATGTACCTTCTATCATAGTTCGTTTAGTTTTATGAGGGCAACGTGACCGTGCTTTGGTATTGTACTACCACAATGTTGCAAGAATATTCCTGCAATCTACAAAGTGGGCATAATCCTTGCATGGCATTAATACACAAAACGCACATTTGTAGTAAACATGCCTTCACTCATTAGATGTTCATTAAGAATTGTGCTTCCAGACCTCACATCAGAAGTCTCAGCAACATCCTCAAGGCAGACACATAATAATCACACAGAGGCTCACAAACAATACAATATAAAAGCAGCACACATAATTATTTAAAGGAGAGAGAGAGAGAGGCTGTACATTGTGTTGTTGGCTGTAATAACCACACTAAAAAGGAAGCAGCTGGAGAGTTTAGTAACATTATGCTCCTTTGTCATCTGGGGAGAAAGAACTGTGTGAGTAGTTGACTTGAGGACACTGTATGAACTTTTTGAAACACTGTCTACGTCAAATTCACAATGATTTGTCCCCTCTCAGGAAGTACATCAAGTTATTCCTTTGTAAAAAAAAAACAAACAAACAAACAAAAAACCTCAGTTTCTCCCGGCACGTTGATGTTAAAGGCATGGAGGCTCCATTGAGTCAAAGGTGGGTTTTCTGAAAGAAGTCAAATTTTGTAAATGGTTGCAAAAACAGTAACTGCTTTGTGAGTTTTGTGAGGTGTTGAGTTAGGAGAGACCATCAAGTCTGTCAAACGCTGTCCCAGATTTGTCCAATCTTGTAAATTTGGCAAATCCGTGAATCCTGACTTCTTCTCTCTGTCTTTGTTTTCTTTATTTTTCTTTCGGTGGTGCCGGAGGATTACGTGCGTTTGCCCCATCATACTTAAGCGAAATAAGGGTTGATTGGACAGGTCCTGCAGCATCTGTGCCAAGCAAACTAACATTGTAAAAAAAGCTGTCTTTTAGGACATTTCAAGTGCTCTTGGGGGCCCTCTTGTGGCCACGTGGGGCGCATGCAGGCACGCATTTCACTTATTAGCTAAAAGATATTTAACTGTTCACATATTTACTTTCGGAATAAATTTGCTGTTAATGGCTGGTATGTGTCATGTCATTGGCCTTAAGTGTGATTGCCACTGCGTTTGTCAAGCTGGTGTTGTACATAAACTGAGCATGGAATACACCACCTGCATTGCTGTGGACTGTTAGGTTGTTTGGTATTGTGAATGAATGAATGACTCAGTGTATCTAATGTGAACTGATTAATTAAAAGTACAATAAAAAAAAAACTATTTTTACTGAAAGAAAGAACTGAACAAACCAGGTCCATTGGTCATCATTGTAGTCACCCAGTTAGAGAGGAAGAAAACAAACTAAAATGAATAAAAACATAAATACAACATGTATTGATCATAAAATCAAATAGATAAATGAGTCATTTCAAGTCAACAAGGAAAAAGGTTTAAAATTGAGTCCTCTCGCAGTATGTTTCTAGTAAATTTGCTATGTAAAAGAGTTGTCCAAACATCCCCGTGCCCCACCCTCCTGAGCCTTCCACCCCTCTATCCCTGACACTCAACCTAAACTGGTCCAGGTCCGTTGGACCATATCTCACCCAAATTCAGGTGCTCACACATGGGCCATAGAGTTCCCAAATGCTGCTAAATGTGCCAAATCTGGCAACCTTTACTGGGCCAGAGTTGGCCGACGGCTGATGAGCTGCTGCCAGAACACAGCCGAGTGTGTCAGTATAACCAGCTGGATACCTGGGAGCGCCGCTTCTTTACTGATGTTTAGTGAGACTCTAAACTTGTGCTAATTCTCTACGTTTGCAAGACAGACATGGCGAGTGCTCCTCAGAAGCTCTTCTGCTAATGGAATCCAGCAGGCTGAATATATTGACATGATGTGACTAGACTTTCATCCAGTTATACGAGTTGGTTTGCAGTAACTCTTGTCATCTGAGATATTTGATTCTGACACTGGAGATGTAATGTGACAGAGCTGGAGGACGAGCAGAGCGGCGAAGAAAGGCAATGAAAGAGTGCTGAACTCATCTCAGGGCACTGCTGCAAATCTGGGAAATGAGAGTGCTTTCTATTCAATTCAAGTCAGTGAATGCTGATGTTATACTCCCAGAAATTTGCAGTATCTGTGTCTGCACCTGCTAACACTTAAACACTACAGACCTTAATGTGGTAGGTTCCATACAGCCCTGCGCTGGAGGACGTAATTGTATCGTGAAGTGTTGGATAAAAGACAGCCAGCCGCGTCCCCCTTGGAGTGATTTGATTTTGTCGGAAAAGAATAAATATTGTGCATCAATTTCCTCTGAGGTAAATAAAATAGCTTTCTTCTCCAGTCAGGCAGAAACCATATTGTGTACGTCTCCGTGCAGCGCTCTGACCCTGCTGTCTTTGTTTCTGCCTGCGCCTGCCACTACTTTGATCCCGCAACACAACTTCTTGTCTCAGTGTCACCTGTGTG